>NC_134680.1:1775416-2093125 GCF_024713945.1 Dermatophagoides farinae | reverse complement strand
TATTGGGAATCTTTTGGCAATGCGAATGCATATTTTCTTGGGTAAAGATTACGCCAATCCAATAACATTGTCAGTTTACAATTATTAGCAATTTCATGTTCGGCCGATGATGATTCCATAATGAATGCATAGCCACCTTGCTTATCCACACGTTCGATACCTTTTGATATGCTTGTAGTGGCTGATTGATCATTAGCTTTTATTTGTTCATACATTTTCTTAGCAAGTGGATCATCACTTTTGGAAAGGAAATGATTCGTGGCACCATTACGTAATGTTCCCAATATAATTGGTTTATGATTTGGCTGTGTTTTACCTGCATTAACTAAATCTTCCAATGTATTCATTCCTTCTGCATCTTCACGTCGTATGAGCGCTGCCAATTGATTAATCATAAATGGTTCGGTAAATGTAATATAATTTTCACGTGCTTCGGTCATTGTCAGATCAGCAGCGGCAAAATCTGCTTTCTATGTAAAAATAATAATAATATATCAATCATTATAATCATCATGATATGGATGATTTAACATTAACAAACCTTATTATAGACTTCACCAATCATGCCGGTGACATTACCCTCTTTATCGGCATTACCATATCGGCCATCTGGAGATAAATATAATGTATAATCAAAACCAGCTTTTTCGGCAATCGCATCCATTAGATCAGGAATGAATCCTTTAAATTTGCCATCGATTTCTTCCAAAAATGGAGCATTCTGTCAAATGAAAAAACATCAACATTATAATAGAACAAAAATTGTTTTGATTGATACACGAATGCTTACACGAATAGTAACACCTCGAAGTGATGGTCGCTGTGCTGGAGAAGCATTGACCATTAAAATGCAAATGGCAATCGATGATAATGTCCGTGCAATCATAATTCTGTTGTCAATGTTTAGTAAAAAAAAGATGAATAACTTACCAAAAACAAAATGAATGCATCAATTGGCCAGAGAATCGTATCTTATATACATGAGATTTATGATTGACAATCTGGATAATTGCAATTCAATGAAAAAAAAACCAAAAAATAAAAAACAACGAAAATTGCAATGGCAAAAAAAAAACGAAGTCAAGGTTATCAAAAACCAGCACCCAACACTCAATTATCATTCATCATTCGATTTGTTCATCATTATTGATTAATTGATGGATTTATGAATTGATTAATTAAAGAGGATAATAATAATAAATAATAATAACGAACATTCGATTTTTGTATTTCGATCATTTTCAATTTTTTTTTCTTACACATCGAATCGATTATGTATCATCATCTCCATCAATAATTGTCGCTAATCATATAATTGATAAAATGATAAAATTAGATGGACATCAAAATCCGCTATGCTTTATGTTTGACTGTCTGTCTATTCGTCTGTCTGTCCATCCGACCGAATGATTCGAATCGAACAAAGTTCGATAATTTTTTTTTCTTCATTTTTGTTTGTTATTTTCTTTGGCAAAATTATTATTCATACGTCAACATACTCACATAACAATTTTATCATCAAACATTTGATAAATGAAGAAAATTTTATTTGAAGAATTAATTTTTTTTTATTATCAAAAGCAACAACAACCAACCAAAAGGAATGATGATGAGGTTTGTTTTGTATATTTTTGATTTTTTTATCTCGTTAATGGAATGATTTTTTTTTCTCTGATTACTTTTAGACAAAACAACAACAACAACAATCTTGACATATCAATTTCAAGTTGTTGCATTCGATATAATTTATTTCTGGAACTAAGAAAATTTCTGAATTCAGTGTTGGAAAAAAACTTTCAATCAACTTTGACACATTTGATAATGATGATATATGATGATTTGTAAACATCAACACACAGGATTAATTTACAAATGATGATTTTGATGATCGGTCGAATCGAACGGATCAACTATGATAATAATATGATGGGGGAAAATTTCAGTATATCGAATAGCTAGACTATTTTCTTAGATAATTTAAATTACCATTATAAACAAAAATGTATCAACTTAAGGATGCCGCCAATGACTGATATGGCGAAAGTCGGTATTTGAAAAATTTTTTTTTTTTGGCCTCAATTTCGTTTTAATGAATGAATGAATGGAATCAATGTAAATGAAAACGAAAAAGTTCAAATTGTATTTGTCTGGTGGGAAGGCTGGAAGAATTGATTTTTTTTCAATTAATTAATTAATTTTTTTGCAAGATTCAGCAAAATTAAATTTGAACTAAATCTCCGAAAGAAGAATCCTTGAAGAAAAAACCTTATCCTTATTGGAAGAAAAAAAATGTCTCTACATTCTTATTTTCGATATCATCATTGGTCATGTATGATGATGATATGTTTGTTAGTAATGATAATATTACCAAACAAACATGAACGATTAATTTTAGCAAAACCTAGTAATCTACTCAAAGGTGTCATTATTCGTGTAAGTGTCATCAATTGATAAATATATGAATTAAATTGTTATCGTTTGTTTGAATTGATTTATATATAGAATTGGCCATATGCCGATCAATTCGGTCAACAATATACAGGTTTTGCTGTCGATCTACTCGATTTAATTGCCGAACGTCTTGGTTTTGAATATTGTCTGCATCAACCAAATGATGGTAAATATGGTTCAGTGAATCCGGATGGAACCGTTACTGGTATGATTGGTGAAGTTTATACAAACGTATGTCATATTTTTTGAGTATGAAAATTATTTTTATTTATAAATCTTCATTGTAATTTGATGTGATATTAGGAAGCTGATTTTGCTACTGGTGATCTTGAAGTGACTGAATCACGACGTAAATATGTTGATTTTACCGAACCATTCATTGAGAATCAATTATCGGCAATCATACGTCGTGATCTGAATAGTGAATTATTGTCACAATCGAATCAACAAAATCGTACGAAATATATGTCGTTACAAGATTTGGTTCAAGCTAATAATGAAATTAAAACCACGGATCCACAACAGCAACAATCAAATGGACCAATAATTTTCGGTGTAGTACGTAATAGTGCCATTTTTGATTATCTTTCCCGCAGTCAAAATCCAACTGCAAGACAGATTTATGAATCAATTATGAATAATCAGGATAAATCATCATTAGTCAATACGGCCAATGAAGGTGTTGATCATGTTTATCGTAATCCACGTTATGCATTTCTTGTTGAATCAACATTTGCCGAAGATGTTATCGGACAGAATTGTAATCTAACAATGATCATGGACCGACAATCGATGTATCCTAGAAATTTTGCCATTGCTTTGGTACGAGGTTCACCATATCTTGAACGATTTAATCAAGCTATTCGTGAACTGAAAGCCCGTGGTCAAGTGGAACTTTTACGGCAAAAATATTGGACGAAATTTTGCGATAAACAAGGACAAATTCGTGATGCTGATATCGGTATTCGATTGCCTAGTCCACCAAGTTCACCACCACAATCACCGCCATGGAATGATCCATATCGTTATCAACGACCTCGATGGCCACAACCATCACCAGGTTATGAATCAAGACAATATGTCTATCCATATGGTGTGGGCGATGCTAGATACAGTCAGCAGCCAGTAACATTACAAGGTGATGGTCAACCACAATCACCATATCCACAACAGAACTACCCAGGAAGTTCACAACAACAACAACAACGAACTGATCTGAGACAATATAGAACAGAATATCCACAAGGATCATCATGGTCATCACAACAACGTCCTGATTCAAGGCAAGATCAACAACAACAACAACAATGATCATTATCAACACAGGAAACTTTGAATAAAGGAAACAAAATTACAATGATTTTTTTATGAAAATATATAATTTTCAAACAAACAAAAAACATAAATTAACGAAACATATAAATTGGCACATAACATAGACAAATTGGAACAAACAAGAAAGAAAAATGAATATTCAAAAAAAAAAATAATCAAATATCAATGGGCACATAATTTTTCCAATAAATTATGAGCATATTTTAGGTTATAGCTCCATAATTTTTGTATTACATTACGATGTAAATAGTAGACTTGTTGTATGAGATCAAAAAGACGAACAAAATGTGAACGTGCTAGCCATTGGGCATTCGGTTCGCCAACAAATCGATTATGGAGATAACGTTGTAATAGATGCATATTACGATAATGTTCTTGTCTATTAGTAATTGAAAAGAAAAAATTTAGATTATCTTGCAAAAAAAATGGATGAAAAATGATATTTACCTAATTTTATCAACATTTTCAAGATTATTAATTGTCGAATGATTATGATGATTGGATGGTTGAAACAAAACGATCACAAATAATAAATAGAAGATATATTTATCTTTGATCCAATAATCATCAATTGATTGGAATAATTTTTGATATAAAATTTGAAAACGTTTCTCATATTCTAATGCCATTATATAATGATGATGATGATGATGATGATGTGATTCATTGTTTTTATCATTAATCAATGATGATGAATTATCCGCTTGATTCTCAGAAATTTTAATTGTTGTTGATTTAATTATACATGATGGACGTATATTTGTCGATGATTGTGATCCATTCGATCGAACGGCATCCAGACATATTCGTTTCAATAGTGTTTTTGTTGTTTTTGCTTTGATTATTGTATCATTATCATCGTGATCATCGTTGATCATGGTTGTGGTAACATTAATATCATCATAATCGGACATTGAACATTGACGTTTTAAATTATTCAATGGTGGTGATGGTCGTTGTTGTGGTGGAGGTGATTTACGGTTCTGTATCAATAATGACCGTAAAGTCATTATAGGCATTACACTTTGTTGTAATAAACAAATCTGATCATTACTACTTTGTTCAGTGAATGGTTCAATTTGTTTGGCCAATGTTATCAACATATTAATGGTAATTTCACAGGCACGATAAAGATTTTCCCCCAATTCTTCTCTATTCATCAACTGTTGCTGTTTATGATGATCGTAGCCATTATCAATCATTTGATCATGATTAAATGATTGAAAAATACAATGATTTAGATAACCACGAAGAACTTCTTTACAACGATGTCCACCCATAATTTTATAACGTAATGGATCCAATACTTTATCCAATCGTTCCAGTTGTAAACGTTCATGATCGGTGAGTAATTTATTTGAATCATGTGGATTATAAAGATTTTCTGGAAAAAATTTCTGACATTCTGTTTTAAAGTGTTGAAAAATTTCTTTATTTTCTTCCGATATTCGATATTGTTTGAATATCTGTTCATCTTGTTTATTATTATTAGTCATTTGTTGTTGTCGTTGTTCATCATCATCAATTATTGTTTGATGATTATTATCATCTTTATTATCAATCGATTTGAATACATTCGATATGATTTGTCCTAACATTTCCATAAATGAACAGGATTTTTTATTAATCTGTTTTAATGGACAAGATGATGATGACGAAGTTTTTGAAATATTAAGATTATTATTATATGATTCATTTATATTATTATCGTAAAGAATCGATTTTAAATATTCATTATTATTATTATTCGATGATTTAATTGTCATTGTTTCCAATGATGATTGTTGATCTTTTTCACATTGGTTATCGATTTTCATTATCGTTGTTGTCGATGATGATTTTTGTGTTGCTTGTGGTGGTCTTGGTGGCGATGTCACATTATTATTTTCATACATATTTGATGAATTTATCAAATGAAATTTTCTATTTTTATTTTTGCATTGGTTCACATATTAAAAACGCAGTGAAATTTGATTGAAAACTATAATGGAAAATCAAATAGAAACAATAAACATTGATAAATGTGTGTGTGTGTGTGTGTGTATGTGTTTATATTGATTGATATATTATTTTATAGAGAAATGAAATAAACAGAAAAAAAAATTTTTAAATGGTGAAAATTTGGCAATAATAAAAAATTTTCCATTTAAAACTTGCATTGAAAACACACAAATACAGTTAATCTTGATGATGATGATGATGATGTGAATACAAACAAACAAATAAACAAACGGCGATGAATCGATATCGATAAATCGATGTCTATAATGTGTCTGTGTGTATATGGATGGATAATATGAAAATGATGCTGCATGCAATCTATCTATCAATCGATCTCTCGAATAAAAGATACTATATTCATCAAACAAACAAACAGATGTTTATGGCAAAAAAAACGGAACAATTTTTCTGGAAAAAAAATGAATTTAACTAATTAACTATTTTATACACACACACAAATTCACAAGAAAAACTTCACATTCGAATGTCGTTAATATACATCATCATCATTGTCGTCGTCGTAGTCGTTATTGTTTATGGAAATAATATAAATGAACGTATTTCACACTAAGCTGATGATGATATAATTAATTGGATGATGATAATTGATTGAATGATAAATCTTATCGGTTGGCATGCAACTGCAACCAAAAAAAAAAAAAAAAAAAGAAAAAAAAGTGCAAATCTATTAAAATCAAACATTATATGTTAAAACATTTGATTGATTTATATTCAAAAATTATGATGACCCGATTTTGATTGATAGCCAAATTAATTTCACATTTCATTTTTTTTTCTATCAAATTTGTCTCTATGTACAATCTATCAATCTATCTATCCATTAATCTATGATTTACTTGTACTTGGATCTTGATTTTATTTGATCATCATCATCATCAACAAACAAACAAACAAACAAGAAACAAGAAAATGAAATCCATATATAATTTGAACATGAATAATATGCGTGTAATTTACAGAGTGGTGGTGGTGGTGGTGGTGGTGGTGTTGGTATCGTTGTTGTTTTGAATGAGGATGGAAAAAACATAAAATACAAACTGATGTATATTTTCCTTCCACTTCACAATATGAGTAATATATCATTATAAATTGGATTATCATGGATGTGCAAAAAAAAAAAAAAAATACATGTCATTGATATATTTCCAGAGAAAAAAATATATGTATAATAATTGGGGCGTGTGTGCGTGTGAGTACATTATTGCACTTTGCATTTTTTTTACGTACATTTGTACGATTTATTTATAATTTTTATCACACAAACACACACACATACACATCATTATCATCATCATTTTTTTTACTATGGAAAATAAAGAAACTGAGAAGAAAAAAAAATACGATTTTCTCTATTATATATTACGATTATAATCATATTTACTGATTGCATTTGATTATTATTATAAAGTGCAAAAAAAAAAATTTTTTTTTTTTTTTTTTGTTAAGAACCAATATCATTTCATTGGATGGTGATAATGATGATGATAATAATATTTTGAATCTGATCACATTTTTTCTGGTAGTCGTTAGATTTTATGAAATAAATAACGATACGATACGATACGATATAGCAAACAATAATTGATTTGATTTGATTTTTTTTTTACACAGCACAAATATATACGATACGATACGATATAGCAAACAATAATTGATTTGATTTGATTTTTTTTTTACACAGCACAAATATATACATTTAAAAACTAAACAAATTATCCGGTTAAAATAGATCATGTTGTATCCTGTGTGTGTGTGATATATACTTACGAGATCAGTGGAGGGTAATGAAATTCTTTTTATCACTGAAAAAAACACCATATACAAACATTAAACATATTTTGTAACTGATGATAATGATGTTTGATGAGATGAAACAAATCAACAACAACAATGACGATGTCGAAATACCGTTATGAATAAATGGAACCGTTTTGTATCGGTTGTTATTAATGGTGATAATGATTATATATGCACAAGAATGCACAATAAAAAAAATATATCGACAATGATTTGATGATAATCTTTTCTATATATATGAAATAATATTAATAGAATAATATAAAAGAAATATTCTCCGGAAAGAAATAGAAAAAAAAAATTATTTGAAAAAAATTGAACTACTGAGTGCAAAAGCACCTCAATATAAAACTAATGTATGCGCGCATGCATGAATGCATGCATGCACACACTCAAAAGGTATAAGGTACAACTTTTTTTGTTGTTCACATATACGTTCAATTACAGTGCATATTTTTCTGGATGTATTGGCTGCTTGAATGTTCTTGAATGGACTATAGTGAATGAATGATAAATACCACATTCTATAGAATCAAAATCGAATGTGTACTTGGATGAGAAAAAAAAAATTTAAAAAGAAAATGACAAACAAACATATATAATAGGGAAAAAAAGGCGGAGGAGAAGGAAAAAAAATCAAAATATTTTTTTTCCATTAACATTATGTGTGTAGGTTTTTTCGATGATAGTGTGTTTGCTGAATGAAAAAGTGGTGAGAAATATTTTTGAATTGAATTGAATTCACCATTTTGGTTATTGTTTTGGTTGTTGTTAAATTTGAAATTCAAAATAAATTCTATATTCGAACAAAATTATTTTTTGATTTTGAATGAAAAATTCGATAATGATTGGTAGTGGTATTATAATTTGTTGTTATACAATCGAATCGTCATGGCCAATCAATAACCAAGGTACCACTGTATCAAACGAAAAAAAAATCAAGTGCATTCGTTGGAATTTTTTTTTAAATACTTAGTCGTAGTTGTTTTTTTTTCATTAAACTCAAATTGCTAACAAAAGTTTTGTAATCCATTTTTTCCAAACGAAAAAAATAATTTTTAATTAACAGATTATAACGAACGAATGAGTAAAATTCCTTGAAAGCCAAATATTTTAAGAAGATTCATTGTCATACGTCAAACATACCATTTTCAATGATCAATGAAATTTTTTTTTTCAAAAGTTTCAAACAATTTGAATATAAAGAAAAATATCGACATAAATTTTTTTTTTAAATGAAAAACGTTTTTCTTTTACCATTGGGTTCCTAAGATTCCTTATAATGGCCCAAAAAACACAATGAATGAATACAGAACTTTATAATGGATCGATGATATTGAATTGCTGAAATTCTTGATTGTCATTGGTGTTTCATGAAAGCAAATCATAATGATAATAATGTATGGACAAACGATGGCAATTTTAAAAAGACAAAATGCAAAGAAAATTTTTTTTCTCTCTTTACACAATTTAAATCAATATAAAAAAAAGTGAGAAAAAAATGTTTTTTTTCAAGTTCAAGCCATTTAATCATTTGAAATTTTTCATGGTCAAATGAACGAACGAATAAAATTAACAACAACAACAACAACAACAATCATTTCCATATATATTCAATGTGTGTGTATGTGCAACGCATTGAATATTCATCTATTTTTTTCGTGAATAAAATTTCAAATCTGAAATTTGAATTGAATGAAAAAAATTTTGTCCAAAATGTAAATAAACAGAAAAAAAATGGATAATTCATCAAAAGTATTGAGTCATAATCTTAAAAATCGTCTATATAATTTTAATGAAAATCGAATACAATCTATATTCAATAAAAAAAATTAATAATGATAAATCATCATTTATTAATTCGAATCAAAATAATGATTCTGATGTTGATTATAATGATGATCAACGCCACTATGAATTGATTCGTCGTCCACCTGATTATATGGCAATGATGACCAATAATGATGGTTCGAATTTTAATCTTCAACAACAACAACGACCACCACTATATGGTGATGAGCAACAAAATCAAATGATGATTACATTACAACCACAAGAATTGGCAATGATGAACTCGAATTATCAACAGCCATCTATAATGATTATGGATAATCATATTCAAAATGATAATAATAATCATCATTATGGATCGAAAAAGACATTAATTGGATCAGAATTATCATTGGATAAAAATGGCAGAAAAAAGAAGTCCATTTTTATTCGATTATTATGGCCAATATTTGCCATTTTCGGATTAATTACATTATTGATTAGTCAATCAATTTTACTTTCATCTGAAAGTGTTGTATTGGATGGTTTCGCTAAACAATTGGATGTAAATGATGCTAGTGCTATTTTGCCAGCCTGGTAAGTCTAATTATTTAAAAAACTGGAGTATTAGTAAAATAAAATAAAAAATAGCTAACAGATTTTTGTCTGTTTGTTTATCTATTGAAGGAAAAATATTGCCCTAGATTCGGAATATTATATGTTTGGTATTAAAAATCCTGATGAATTTCTGCGTGGATCAAAACCTGAATTTGTCGAGATTGGCCCATTTAAATATCGTGAATTTCGTAGGCGTAAAATTTTGGAATATAAACAGGATAAAGTTGTATTCACTGAACGTACACATTTTCAATTCAAAGAACATGAATCTCGATCAATGATGGAAACGATCACTGTCGTGAACACTCCATTATTGGTATGGTAGAAAAAAAATGTGAAACTAATTGGAAATTTTTTTTTTAGCTCAAAGTAATAATTTTTTTTTTTTGGTTTCGTTTTGTTCCATCCACCATTTTTTATTCAAAGGCGATATTATATGGAGTGAAAGCAACGATTAAAAAAATGTCACTAAACTTTCTTGATCCAATCGTAAAGAATATAATGGCCAGTATTTTAGCTGCAACCGGTGAACAAATAATTGAAAGACGAACTATTTATGAATTGTTGGAAGGACGACAAATAAATTTGTTAATACTCACAGAGAAATTATCTAAACCATTGCGTTCGATTGGCCTGGCAATCCCAGATCTGGGTGAATTATCCGAAGGTTCGGGTAATAAAATCCGTAATCAAACATTTGGATTTATTTGGCAACGTGCCGATATTGATGTTGGTCCATACGAGTATTGGAGACGTACAGAAAATGGTCATATATTTAGCCATGTATATATGATTGAAGGAAGAACGTAAGTGTTTCTCTCTTTTTTGATTAAATTTTGAATTTTAATTTGACGATTTTTTTTGTTATTTCAATTATGAATATAGATTATTTCCTGAATTTCGTAGTCCATGTAATGTAATTCGTGGTTCAGATGGTATGCATTTTGGAACAAAAATTCAACGAGATATTATTGAAGTATTTAATCCACAAACATGTCGTCCATTACGATTTTTACGTAATCAAAGTAATTCGTATGTTTCTGGTATAGAAACCATACGTTATGATCTAGATGTACATCAAATTGATATGCGTATAAAAAATAATCGTTGTTTTTGTTTACAAACATCATTGGCTAAATGTGATGGTTGGCAAGATTTATCACCATGTACAAGTGGTATACCATTAGCTATTTCATGGCCACATTTTCTTGATTGTCCAACAAGAGCTACTCAAGTATTAGGCCTAAAACCGGATCGTCAACGTCATTCATCTCATCTAAATATTGAACCAAATACTGGTCTTACGTTAGAGGCAAAAGTTAGCATACAATTAGGTATAAAAATTGATTCAACAATACCCGGTTTTAGTTCTGTTCCACATATGATTCTTCCAATTTTTTGGACAACTCAGGTAATGAAATTTTTTTTCGTTTTGTTTAATCATTTGATCCAATTTCATTCATTGATTTTTTTTCCATTTTCCTCACGTAGTCTGGTGGTCCAAACGAAACAGAAATGATGCAATTCAAAGCATTAGTATTTCTTATACATTTTGGAAATATAATTTTCGGCACTATCGCTTTGGCCATATCGATCATGTTGTTTTTCTGTTCTTGTTATAGCTATAAACGACAACATAAAATTAAACCAATTTTGTAAATTTTTGTCTAGATTTTTTTTTGTTTAATTTTAAATTTTTTTAAAACCAAATTTCAGAATTATGATGACTATCTGCGCATTATTCGAATTTGATTTTTTTTTTTAAATCAACATTGAAAAAATTCCTGAAAAATTTCCCGTCCAATTAAAAATTTATTTCGGTAAATTTTCACATCGAATTTTATCGCTCATGATAACCATTGATCATATTATCATATTATCATTTCAAGTACTCATCATAGTACAATTGATTTGTTTGATTTATTTTTTTTTTGCTCTCTCTCTCAACATTTTATATATGCCATAATAATTATATATGACAATCATCATTATCGATGGTAAATATCCTCTCTCTCTTGTTTTAATGTTCTAATCATTCGTTAAAAATATTTGGGTACCTTTTTCCTCGAATATTCGATCATTTTTCAGTTATTATTGGTCTGTGAATAATATTTCATTTTGACATTGTCCAGCATTGACATTGTATCATTGAAATATCAAGAAAAATGGGTTGTTGTTGTAAAGTTACAACATTATTTCTGTTGATCGTTGCCGGTTTTAGCCTATATCAATTCTATCCATGTCTCTTCAAATGTCATGACAAGCCAAATTTTGATACTTTTAAAGTTGATGATTGGTTTGGCCGTGTTATGCTTAAAGGTTTGGTATCCTAATAATTATCGAATTATATAATTGCTGACATTTGAATTTTTCTTTACCATATGAAAAATTAGCCAATCAAAAAATTCCAAAAGATCCGGTTGATATTAAATCATTCCGTTTGAATGTTTCCGATGCCGATCTAAATGATCTTCATGATCGTCTTAAACGTTCACGTTTTATTGATCATTTACAGGATACACATTTTCAATATGGATTTAATTCCGATTATCTACGGGTTGTACAACAATATTGGCAAAATAGTTATCAATGGCGTAAACATGAGCAACAGATTAATTCATATCCACAATTCACCACACAAATCGAAGGTTTGAACATACATTTTTTCCATGTTAAACCGAAAACAACGGCTAAAGTGAAAACAATCTTTCCGATTCTATTGGTTCATGGATGGCCTGGAAGTTTTTATGAATATCTGAAATCGATACCGATGCTTACCGAACCAGATTCCAATGGTTATGCATATGAAATCATATTACCATCGATACCTGGCTATGGTTATTCTGAACAACCACATAAACCTGGATTCAATATTCCAGCTGCTGCAAGAATTTTCGTTAAACTGATGAAACGTTTAGGACATGAAAAATTCATTACACATGGTGGTGATTGGGGTTCAGCCATTTCATTGGCCATCTCGACAATCTATCCGGAAAAGTATTTTTTGTATGTTGTAAATTCAATTTCTAAATGTTTCGTTTGTATAGTGTTCGTGGCCTACATTTAGTTGGTAATTTTTTCCAACCATCAACTTTTGGTGATTTTCGACGAATGTTAATGGCATACCTGATGCCTAAATATTATTTCGGTACTGATGATTGGCAAAGGCAATGGGAGAAAACGTTTCCATTTTGTCAAAAATTTAAATCTATGCTTCTTGAAACTGGTTATATGCATATTCAGGCTACAAAACCGGATACAGTAGCTGCCGGTTTAGCTGATAGTCCAATCGGAATGGCTGCATATTTATTGGAGAAATTTTCGGCTTGGACACATGCTAACTATATGGAACTATCGGATGGTGGCCTAGTGGATAAATTCACGATGGATGAATTGTTAACAAATGTTATGATCTATTGGACAAGTGGTAATATTGCTGCATCACAACGATTTTATCTGGAAAATATGCAAAATTTCAAATTTATGCAAACCTTAACGCAGTAAGTGATTGTTATTGTTAATTTTATTAAAATTTTAATCAATTTTTTCAAACGCACAGAGCACAAGTCAAAGTTCCATCAGCAATTATTGAACCTACACATGATCTAATGAGAGCACCAAGGAAATTTATCGAGCATTTACATGAAAATCTTCTTCAATTTACCGATTCGAATGTTGGTGGACATTTTCTGGCATTTGAAGAGCCTAATATCGTTGTCAAAGATATAAGACAATTTTCAAAAAAATTACTAGAATTTGAACAACAAAAACGAAAAGAGGAAGAACAAGAACAGCAACAGAAAAAACATGATGAAGTCTAAGCGATGATTAATCCCGATGAAAATAACGTTCATATCAATGTCAATAAAATTTTTCCAAAAGTGTTATTTGATATTCAAAATTTTTAAACTTCAATAAAAATTCAATACAAAGAATCTGGTTTATATTTGTTTTTATTTTACAATAAATCTTTTAACTAGAATTTTTAATTGGCAATTAAAATTTTGCAATTTTTATCTGAATTCATTTAAGTTGCGGTTGCTGTGATGATGATGTTTGACTTGGCTGCCAGCTTTGAATTTTCGGCGGTGTTGTTGAATACGGTACATATTGATAACGTGTACCGGTCATGTTTTCTTGATGATCAATCATCCATCGATGTCGAGAATATTGTGCTTTTGTTGGTGGTATATCGGTCATATAATGTAGCCAACCATGCCATTCGGCCGGTATCTGACTTGCATCATAATCCAAATGTACACGATCAGCATATTCAATCCAACGATTTGCACCATGCATAAATTCATTATTTTCATAATAACGATTACCATATTTATCTGTACCAATTAATGTACCGATTTTAACGACATCATAACTAATTATAAAATAAAAGAATTTTTTTTAATAAAAAAAAAACGAGTGAATCATATCAATAAAATTACCGATAAAGTTTTTTAATCGAATTAATCACTCCACCATTATGTTGAATGGTACGAAAAAATCGTTGCAATTTATCCAATGCTAATAATTCTTTGATCGACATTTTTTTTAATCCAGAAAAAAATAAATTTCGTTTTGGATTAGAATTTTTTTCTTTCGTTGTTGTTGTCAATTTTTTATGCTTAAAATACAGGCCAACAGTTTCACCTTCGATGAAAATATTGCCCAATTCATACATTGTTATAAAGAACGTTCCACCTATAAACAAAATTCAGGAGGTCCTTCTTATTTTTTGCTTTGTCCATTTCCCAAAGCTAAAAATATATTTAGTTTGCCTTTTAATTTCTTTGATGATGATGAAAATATTCACATTTCAACAATCAAGGACGATCACTATCGATTATGATGATTGAAATTTCATTTCAAAAACACAAGTTTTTTACGCAATGTGAAAAATCATTTTTTAAAATAATGATTGTCTTTTTTATTTGATTTAAATTTGACTACTATCTATCTGTTTACAGTATTGATAAACGTATTAAATAATCTAACTAATAATAATGATGATTGTTAATTTAATCACCTATTTCAATATGAATTATTGGCGACCACTTTTATTGTATTTAATTACATTTGAAATGATCATTTTAAGTATTACAATATTAATCCATATGAATGTCATCCGATGTCGTCCATTTATATGGATATATCGCTGAATTATTATAAACAACAACAACAATCATCGATTCAATTTATACAAAATATTCGTATCCGTTTAAAATTACTAAATCATCTAGATGAACGTTTAAACAATAATCACATGGTTATCGGAATCTATATTATACAATGTGTTCATTTTGGAAGTTTTTAATTCTTTATTTTGGATATTTTTCACGTATTAATAATACATTTCAAGCATCACATGAAACTTTAATTGATGATTATCAATCAACAATGTGAAAATCGAAGGCCATCCATTTATTTATTCATTTGGCGATTGAAGATGAAGAAAATCTTATTATTCAATGACAAAAAAAAACCACTGCAAAAATTAATCGCATCAAAAAAAAAGAAAAATTGTGGAAAAAAAGATAATTGATGTTATGTTTGATTCGAAAATGTTATCGTCATTGTCGTTTTCGGAGCATTTGAGAAAAAGAGAGAAAAATTTTATCTTTAAAAAATACATTTCCATCAACATAACTAAAAAAAAAATCGAATCAAATCTCGTTCAATCTGTTGATGTTGTATTCAATTCTGGTTACTCAATATCATTCATGATGATCGATCAAAAAAAAGAGAAAACATAATTCATTGGAGAGAAACATTGATGTCAACATTTTCAATTTATTTACTTAATATTTTTATTCATCAATGGAAAGTTCATTTCTCTTTTTCACTCGGACTTGTGTGAATTTCATTCTACAATAAACAACGTTTCTTCAAATTTTATTGTTCGACAGTAATATCAAGATTGATGAATTTTTTCATTGTTACTTGTTTTTTGCTAAATTTTTCCTGATAGTTTTTGATAAATTGTCATAAATTCTGGTTAGCAGTAGTGTTGGTGGTGCAGAATTGGTTTGTTGATTTATTATTGATTTTTCTCATATAATCATATAAAATTTACATTTTCATTCGCAGAATTCGTAAAAATCAATTCTACTGTGGGAATTATAATGAAATCCGATATAAAAAATAAAATAACGAATGACGAAAACGAATCAATTCAAAATGTTGAAGATGAAGATGAAGATGATGATTCACTTGTTTATTGTAATGATAATGTTGGTGATCCAAAAATTTGTCTAGTGATATCATATGATGACAAAATCACCAATAATAATGATAATCAGAATGATGATGATATGATTTCAATCGGCGCAATTGAATTACAATGGCAAAATTTAACCTTTGAAATTATTAATAAATCAGTGGGAAAATTCAAAACTAATGTACCAGATAGTGGTACGGCAAATCATCAATATTATCGTGATCATCGTCGACGACGCTTATTACAATCATTGAATGGATCGATTCGTACAGGGGAAATGACCGCTTTAATTGGTCCAAGTGGTTCGGGAAAAACAACACTTTTAGAATGTATTTCCGGCCGTAATAAATTATCTCAAGGAATGATAAATGTTTGCACAACAACAACAATCGTTAATAAAAAATTAACGGAATCAATTCGTTTGGCATATCTATCACATTCGGATACAATGATGATGATATTAACCGTCCAGGAAACCTTATTGTTTGCATCGAAATTGATGACCAGCCATGATGATTGTAAACAATTGGAAGCAAAACAAATAACGAATAATTTAATTACGAAATTAGGACTAGAGTCTTGTAAAAATATCTATGTTGGTCGATGTTCAAATGGCCAACAAAAACGTCTTAGTATTGCATTGGAATTATTATTTTCACCAACAATACTGTTGTTGGATGAACCAACCAGTGGCCTGGATTCGGTTGCATGTTTTCAAACCATACGGTTATTGCGTGAATTAGCCGATGATCATCAACAACCAATCGCTATCATGTTGTCCATACATCAACCGACAGCATCAATGTTGAAATATTTTGATAATCTTTATGTAATGGCTATGGATGGTCATTGTTTATATCGTGGTCCAAGCAATCAAATGGTTGATTATTTAGCCGCAAACAATTTACAATGTCCTACATATCATAATCCAGCGGATTTTATTGTTGAAATTGGCGTTGGAAATCTATGTGATATGAATACTGTTGAACGATTAATAATGGCTGCAAAAGCTCAACAACAACCACAAGAATCAATGGTGGGTGGTAAAATGATTCCAATCAAAAAAATTATACAACAATCACGTTCAATAACAAATGAATTCAACATACGGCAATCAATGCAGCAATTTTTTCAACTATGGTTACGTTCGGTAATGTTACAATATCGTAATCCATCAGAAATACTTACCCGTGTATTCGGTACCGGAATCGTCATATTTATCATATGGTTAATTTACAAAGATATGCGATTAGGTGAAAATGATAGCTGTTATCGTCCGCTTATACGTAATATGATACGTGATCGATTGGAAAATAATAAAACATCTATATCGAACGATTTTGAATGGTCAAAACAAATGTTGGAGGAAAGCCATAATCAATTTAATTATGCATTCTTATTTTTCATTGAAATGTTCATTGCATTCATTTCAACATTACCTGTATTGCTCACATTTCCAATGGAAATCATTGTTATACGACGTGAATTATCACATGGTTGGTATCGATTACCAATTTATTTTCTAGCTAAAAATATGGTTACCATTCTACCATCATTGATCATTTCAATTTCATTCGCAACAACAATCTATTTTATTACCGATCAACCATTGGATCAACATTGGCGTTTCATATATTTTAACATCATTCTGATGTTAATGGCCTTGGTTGGTGGTGGTGTCGGTCAATTAATATCTGCATTGTTTGTTAAACAAGCAAATCAAGCATTAATATTTGCTGCATTATCACAGATGGGATTGATACTGTTTTCTGGTTTATTCGTACCGAATTCATCGTTACCTGTACCATTAAAACATATGACTTATGTTTCACAATATAGACTTGGTTTTGAATCATTAATAATTAGCATTTATGGCTATGATCGTTGCCGTATTTTCAATGATCTCGATGATGATTATCAATTTTTAACAAACGATGCATTATTAATACGATTATTTAGACATCAATTTCCAAACAACGATACAATGCTGACCATTAAAAAATGTTTACGAAATCAAATGCATGATGATGAACAGGAAACATTTTATTCAATTTATAATGAAATATTCGATTCATTCGATATGATCGCGGGTAAGTCGGAAACATTTTCCATTGCAATCCGTGCATTCAATATTGTTGATGAACAACTTTATTTCAATATAAAAATGTTAATATTCTATGCAATTATATATCGTATATTAGCTTATATTGTATTATATCGAAAAGTTCGATTCTAAAATTGAAAATCAATCAAAATTGATCAATAAATTAAATGAATCAATTTGTTTGTCTGAAAAATAAATAAATAATTATTTTGTGAAAAAAAATTGACACTAATTGTTATGACCGACCTTGTATGTCGTTCGAATCATATAATAACTATATAGGTATTGACGACTGGAACTTGAAAATCGAAAATCGATCAATATACCATCATCATCATGATGGTGATTCACATTTTATATTTCCAATACCAGTGCAACAGACATTCGTTTATTGTAATGAATTCAATCATATGTATGTATTTCTTAATTTTAAAGAATTGAATTTGTTTTTTTAATTCTCAAAATTTTTTTACATCATTTAGAATGTTGTATCATCATGATGCTAATGTTATGGTATGACGAAGATGATAATAATTCAAGTCAAATGAAACAAATTCGTCATGTACATTCATTTTCAATGAATAATCTACGTGATATATTTAAATTATATTCATTACATTCATTGTCGCCATCATCATTGTCTATGAGTGAGTAATCATTCAAGATTTTTATGTATCCAAATGTCATAAAATACAAAATACAGATCAGAAATTTGACGGATTTGTTGTTTTGATGATGATGAAAAAAAGAATCAACTAATTGGATTGGATTAACTTATCTAACCTAATGTATGTGGATTGAGCAACAAATCTTTTGGTGGCCGATTAACATGTTGTGATGATTTCGATAATGATAATGATGATGATCTACATTAATCAATTGTAAAGAATCAAAGGTCGTCCCAGGTGGTATGATTATGTGATTCATTCTTTTCCTATAATGATATGGAAAAAGGATTATTTTTCACGTGTTTTTATGTGATTTTCAGTTCATTTGTTGGGCAAGTGCTTTTTTCGATAGCAACATTGGAATACTGATCTTGTGTTTTTGGAGAACATTTTGATTCAACCATCATTAGGTATAAATATGGATCAACCAATCGATGATTGTCATCACTCTAGATCAAACAGTCAAACAAACAACCATCAGCAAACAAGCAAATTGAATTCATCAGTTTTGAAAAGTAAAAAATCTAAATCCAATCATCATTATGAAATTATTCATCTGTTTGGCATTGTTTCCATTATTGATGGTGGCAGCAATCGATGTCGAACCACAACAACAACTAGAAGAAGAATTGATCAATATATTTGAATCTGATGAACAACAACAAAATGAAGAAGCAGAGAAAAACGAAATTGATACCGATCGTCGTCCAGTATTCCGTTGTCCACGACGATTTGGTTATTATCCGGCACGAAGATGTTATCAATTTATTCAATGTTCAAATTATCGCCCGTATACAATGAATTGTGCACGTGGTACACAATGGGATCAACGTCAACTAACCTGTGTCCATCAAACCGATTGTCGTCGACCACGAAACTTGGATGAGAAAGATACCGATGATGAAAATAATGAACGTCGTCCACCAAAACAATTCCGTTGTCCAAGACGATCTGGTTATTATCGTGCCCGTAACTGTTATCAATTTATTCAATGTTCAAACGGCCGTCCATATGTAATGGATTGTGCACCAGGTACACAATGGAATCAACGTAAACAGACCTGTGTACATGCAACCAATTGTAAACGACCACAATCAAATGATGAAGTGGATGAAATTGAACGTCGTCCAGCTCAATTCAAATGCCCAAAACCGTCCGGTTATTATCGTTATCGGGATTGTAATCGCTTTATTCAATGTTCAAATGGCCGACCATATGTAATGGATTGTGCACCAGGTACCCAATGGAATCAACGAATGCAAACATGTGTTATGCTTCGTGATTGTCGTCCACGAATGGCAGAAGAATCGGATGTTTCAGATGAACAACAAGAAGAATAAATCTTGGTACGACATTTCATTCGAAAATATTTAAAATAATTAATCAATTATTATTTCTTAATTCTCGCGAGTTAATTTAAAAAAAAAAATTTAAGTTCATGACAGAAAAAATCGAATAAAAATAAAAATTTGAAATTTCAAAAACAAAACAATTACTTTGTTTGGTTAGCCATGGATAGATGGCGATATTTGACCAACTCGTTATCGTTAATTATTTGATGCAATTCTTCACATTCAAACATCTGTATTCGTGTTATTTTTGTGCTGAATGTGGATTCTAAATGATGTTCCAATGAATCTGGTTTTACTCCCTCTCTTTTGAACTCGAGTAATGAAATCCTAACAACAACAACAACAACAACAATAAGAATTCTGAAATGACTACAAATCGTCAGCTATAACGGTCTAAAAGTTTTAGCAATTTTCGTTTTCATTCTCCTGTTACTCCCACACAATCACTCAATTGCTATAAAAATTGGCATTCAATTATAATTGTTGTCGATTGTGCTCGTAACCGGAATTTTCGATAAATTTTATTTCATTATCCAAAGAAGAATAAGAATAAGAAAGTCAATCGTCAAATACATTCTAACTGATTGCATCTATATATGGCCAATTAACATTATCATTTATCGAATTCGTTATTGGTATTCTTTGCTTACATCATGCTCTGTTCTGATTCATGTATTGTGTCTGTTTTTGTGTGTGATATTTGTTTGAATAAAACTTTTTTTCAAGTCATCATCATCATTGATTCGATTTTGGTGATAATAATTTGTCCGAATATGAATGGCTACATTTCTGTATTCCAAAAAAAAGAGGATATTTTCACTTATGGTTTCGGAATTCGAGTTTGATCGATAAAAACAAAAAATAGAATAATTTAAATAAAGTTTGTGTTTAATATCTTAGTGTGACAAGTGTGAACGAAATGAAAACGATGATCCAGATCAATTCATTCCCACACACACACACACACCATCCATTTGCCTATTACACGAGGAAATATCAGTCAATCTGGAATCGTCATCAATGATTATAATGTTATTATTGGCTACAATTTTCACAATCACAACTTTGACAATGAGCCAGTAGAGAAAAGAATAATTGTGAATAAGATTAAGACAAAAATTTTTCTCCCGAATTCTTCCGAACAACAAGAAGAAAAACTTTTTAAAAACGATACACACACACACACACAAACACATGGTGATGATGATGAGATTTATTGTCATCATTGCTACCATTATAGCAACAAAAATATTTCAACTTTTATTTTTTGTATGAAATTTTCGTTGTCATCGTGATAATAATGGTTGTATAACATATACACATTCGAAAATCAACGATAAATTTAATGATGATTCCATTCTTGAGAATTGTTTTATTTTTTTCAGATTATTTACATCGATGAAAGTAAATTTGTATGATATTCGGATACAAGTTTTTAGATGCGAAAATTTATTATTATTTGAAACTTAAATGTTTATCGAACACATTTTACTACTACTGTTTTTTTTTTCTTTCTTTCTTTCTTTTCGTTTTTCCCTAATATTCCTGAATCAGAAATGTTGTTGATGAAAACTTTGCCATTTTATTATTGTGAATTCAATGTTGAATACACATAGTAAAACACATTTTACATGTCATAATTTTTAATTATCATCAATAAAATTAAACGATTATTATGGTTCGTCATTGTTGTTGTCGTTGTTGTGAAAGAATATGTTAATGTCGATGTTTTCAATGTTGTTGTTGTTGTTATTGTTTTTTTTTGGCAATCAGAATTTCTCTGTTTTAATAAATGATAAAGTTGATGAAATTTGAGCGTATAAAGAATAATGGCAATGGATATTTTGTTTAATTTTTTTTCTATTTTCTCTGAATCCAGTTAATTTCTTTTTTTTGTCTATTTTTAAAATTGAAATTTTTGTTTTTTTTTTAAACTATAAATCCCAAAATAAGATTGCTGTGCCACTATAGTTGTTATTGTTGTATGTTTGTTTGTTTGTTTGTTTTTTTATTTCTATTCATTCTTGTTATGAATCATTTCATTCTGTTTCATTTCATGTTGATATTTTTGGTGATTAATGATTGTCCCGTTGGTTGTCAAATCTCTTGTTATCCATATATATACATGTATATCGAAATACATAACATTATATATTATATAATATCCGATATGTGATACAAATTTTGTTGTTATTGTTGTTGTTGTTGTCGTGTGGTTAATATATGAAAATGTGTGATTTTATTTTGGTTCAATTTACCAATATTATTATCTGATGATCATCATCATGATCATTGGCCATTCACCCAGAAATATTTATTATTTGATTCTTGTTTGTTGTATGTTGTCTTCATAAATGTTTCATTCGTTTCTTATGAATGGAAATCATATTTAAATATTATGAATATTGAATGAATCTAATTCTCGTTTTTTTTTATCCATTTTTTTCAAACGATGATGATGATCATCATTGAATGATTCACTATAGAATGAATTTTGGATTTTTTTTTTTGATTTTGTCGTTTTTCTTTCTCTCATACTGTGTGTGTGTGTTTTGAATGAATGGTACAAATAGAATGAAAAAAATCTAATTAAACATATACGGCGTGTCTCTGTCCTGTGTGCATGTGTATGTTCATTGGAGATAATTAATTAATTAATCAAACTAAATTTTATTCATACTATTATGGTGGAAATACGATAAAAATTTTGGCATTTGTTGGGCACGTGACTTTTTTTTCCTGTTTATAACTGACTTTTGGACTAACTTACTGAATACACTACTAACTAGAGTATATATACTATTATTGTGATAGGATTCTTTTTTCGTTGTGTAAATGTGTTTTGTTTGGTCAAGAAAAAAAAACACATTTCATTTGTTATCCTTGCCGGGCCTTGAAATGACATCCATAAAATATATACACTCAGAGAACGATTCCAATGAGCGAATCTATTTTGTCATTTTTTTTTTTTTTTTTTTTGGATTTTTCACATTTCATTGAATTTTTTCACTGAATGAACTGATTCCATAAAAAAAGTGTTTTATCAGCGTTCTTAGTGTATAGAATCTAGATTTTTTTTTCGAGAAAAAATTGATTATGCCTGTCTGTAATGTTGGATATGAATTTCTTTTTCTGATAAAAAATTTTTTTTTTTTTAAGAATTCTGCTATTATAACAGTACAGGTGAATTTGGCTAGAAAATTTGACAAAAAAAAAATTTGAAATGTAAATTTTCTTTTTTTTTACGCAAAAACTACATACATTTCTTTGAAAATCTTATCTCATCTTTTTTCGTTTCTCGTTTTTTTTTGCCATTCTATCATTTGGATTCCACATTTATTCTTGATCCATTAACCAAATTGTTCTGTCTATATTTTTTCTTTTTGTCCTGTCGTTTCGTTTATCAGATTTTTCTTTCGTTTTTTTTTGTTTTTTTTATTTAATCGCAAACATTTACATTCATTGTTCATCGAAGTGATAATCTAATCTCATATCATTCTTTCGTTTTTTTCCACCATTTCATTCATTCATTCATTCATTTTGTTCGCAATGTAAACACCAATTTAGTTAATTTGATTTTGTTTTTTTTTCAAATATGAACTAAGAGCAAAAAAAATATATCAATCTGAATGATTCCTATTTAATTTTTATTTTTATTTTGTGTAGTTATATTCAACCAGATGGAAAAAAAATCATATCATATTCATGTTTGAGATTTTAGTTTATTAAACAGAACAAGAAAAGATGGATGTGGATAAAAGAAACAATGTAAATATCATAATAATAATAATAATGTGTAGCCAGAGATGTGTGTAACGAATGAGAGTGTATGTGTCACTATGTACATCTGCTTTTATAAGCATGTTCAATCTAAAATGATTAGGGTTCAATCAAAGATGTTAGAAGACATAGTTCAAACATGAGACATCGTCTATCGTTTTCTCTAACACTTCCACCCGATTGACGAATGGTCATGCAGCTCCTGGAAATAAAAATGTGATCAAAAACAAATTGAATGTTGTAACGATGGATATGATGAATGAATATGTCCACAAATGAAAGGACCAATAATTTAAATGCCATGGAAATGGGCTTCAATGATACCAAGTAATCCATCGATAATAAATCCAGAAGTTCGATTGAAATCCAATCAAAATATCGATATAATCGTTTTACCGTTTTGATATTGACCAATGTGTTGAGCAGAAAATGAGCGAGTAAAACGATGCGTGCGAATATCAATCGCTTGATGAACAATAAATATAACTTAATACGGATATTTTCAAAATCCAAGTTATTTTGTAATCGGTTTCGTCCAATCGAAGTAGATTTGTAGAAATTGATCAATACGTCCAAATAAGAGATAAAATTGTACCATTTTGGTTTGTTCATTGTTTGTAGGACAGATACGATATGATCAAATGAAACTAAATACAAACGTAAATCTACTTCGTAGGTTAAATTCAACCAATAAAAGGTTTCGTCTAAAGGATCAAATAAATATTTGAGATATGATCAAATCATCAAATCGTATGGTTCGATACAATCGAATCTTCAAGTCAACCCGTTTACGTGATACAATAATTTCATTTGGTGGTGGGTCAACCAATCTTGGTTTTGCGATTTTACCAGCTATGTCGAATAGTAATGGTGAATAATTTGACAATACATGATCGGTGGTCAGTAGACTTCTTTCAAATGATGCTAAAAATATGTCGTTTTGTCTACGGAAAAACTTAGCAGCTGCTGGTAAACGTCTATAAGACTGTTCATAAATAATTTGAGCAATGATCAAATTGCCAGTACCAGAAAACTTTTCGAAAATTAAAGATATGCTGCTTCCACCACAATTTGTGTCGAGAAAATTCAAAACGTTTCCACCGGAATCGATGGTGATAATCTTTACGTTGTATTGATCATATTTACCTTAAAACGATGGATTGATAGCTGTAAAAATCTTTAAATACGATCATTTCATGAGATTTTTCATAAATAGTGATAGGATCGGATAGCTCAATGCGTCGATAATAACGATAACATAAATAATTTTCGATAAAATATCCGATCATTAGAAACTTGATTTTCACTGATTTAACAATGTTTTCATCACGATTGTTCGTGGAATATTCAATAAATGTGAAAATATGGAAATTTGTTAAATAAATTCGTCGTCCAAAATTGATAGAAAAATAATAATTTGAAATGATCATATGATTGTTGATTGTTATACCATGAATTTTGATAATAATGGTTGGCTCGCAATTTTTCGTAGATTGCAATGGCAATTCATTATTGTGACACAAAACAGCATCCTTGGCAAATATCACAGATGATGGTCTGTCCGGGTAGATGAAACATCATAGTCGGTATCGACTACGGAGATATTTTTGATACGTTCAAAATCGTATGTGTCATTTATTTGGATCCATAAAATCATCGTCCATAATCATCTTAACGAGACAAGAAATTGTTTCAGGTAAAAACTTACGATATGGTTCCTGTTGGTGTATTAAGACGTTTGCTCAAACAATAAAGAGCATAACCATATCATTGTATGATCGATCATAGATTTAACAACGTGATCATGATTGTGTCAAATCCCCGTACCATTTAATAATCAGAAATAAGAAATGAAAATCAAATTTTGAGGTATTTTGGGGGTATAAATGATATTCATAAATAATGTAATAAAAGAGCTTCGAATCAGATGATGCCAAAGTGAATAATTAAATCCAGAAAATTCATCAGGAAAAGAATGGGAAAACATCTGATGATTGACGAAATGAAAATTCGATTCACTTTTGTTAAAAATTGATAAACGATTCAAATCGGGATATTTGTCAGGAATTAAACATTTGAAAATAGGCTGATAATTCAAAAGAAAATTGTCATCCGATTCAATTTTGGTAACAATACGAGAAAATTTATATTTGAGATCGGGAATATCATAGCCAATACGGTACATCTTCATCTGACAATTGTACAAAATTTCATCCGATTTAATCAATAGAGGCAAATCGTTGATTCGATAAACATCATCAGATTCAGTTCGTTTCGAACCAGACTGATGGTAAGCCATGACACTATGAGCAATATGCTGCATGTTGATATAATGATAATTGAAATCATAAAAATTACGTGGCGGATCGATAATATGGCCGATTTCATTAAAAATACCACGATTTGAAAACGATGATTTAAAAACATCAATAGGAAATGATCCAAAACTTTTCAATAAAATCTCGGCTTCTCTGGAAACACTTGTCCAGGATAAAATATCATTGTTGCCGGTAAGAACATAATGTTCGTTCACGATTCGTTTAAAACCAAAGAAGGGAATTTTGTTGTTTACGCCGATGTTCATCATCTTTTCGGATGGAAATTGTGTCGTATCACCGTTAAAATTTGATTCATAGATGCCAATATGTCGGTTTGGAAGCTGTTGATCATCAGCAACCCTTCTGGAAATACCAGGTAAACAAGAAATAATAGATTCATCGACGATATTGCGGCCAACTTCATCAACCTCTGATTCAATAGTTGAGGTGATGGTATCTGGTGATGATTCAGCAGCACACATTTGTTTTGAAACGTATTCGTTTTGATTAGAAGCAATAGTTTGTGGCGCTGTATTTTGCTCGACACGTAAACGAAGCTCAAACATGTTGACATATTGATCGCTCCAATCGGCTATCATCATTGGTTGATCATGGCGGTAAAGGATCATGCCTTCACTATCAGTTTCGCCATTAAAACCCTTCTCGCGGCAAAGTTGACCGATTGAAATGACATTAAATGGTTGATCTGGGATGAACAATACATCGCTAATTACACTTTTGATCCACTGTTTGCCATTGAAAACTTCACAAGGAAGATCGCCGATGATGGTATTTCGAACAGATCCATTCATTGATTGAATTGATTGTTCAGTACGACGCTGATTAATCAATAGATTTTGGTCGTTCACCATGTGATTACTTGTACCATATCCAGCATAAAATTTTGGCGTTGGTGGTGTTGACAGATCAGCTGACTCAATCGTTGACACTGCTGCAATCAGAGAAACTTTTCTCTTTTAGTTTCTTTTCATCATCGTACCGTTGTTGTTCATCAATCGAATCGATTTATCAACATGTTGAAAACGCCTTTTCGGGCTTAAGACTTTTGTCTTCTTCGCAAACACCATCGATGTACCATTAGATTGATTCTTCATTGATGAAGTATTGGTGATGCGGGATGATGATGATTGAGCAAAACGTTTGGCTTTCTTTCTTAAGCACAAATCCATTTTTCATATATCGCAGATTTTAAAAATTGATGAAATTCAAAAAATTGATATCACAAAAATAAAATAAATCTGGATATATCACAGCGTTAAGCATGTGGACCCATAACCTGTTTGAGATTTTAGTTTATTAAACAGAACAAGAAAAGATGGATGTGGATAAAAGAAACAATGTAAATATCATAATAATAATAATAATGTGTAGCCAGAGATGTGTGTAACGAATGAGAGTGTATGTGTCACTATGTACATCTGCTTTTATAAGCATGTTCAATCTAAAATGATTAGGGTTCAATCAAAGATGTTAGAAGACATAGTTCAAACATGAGACATCGTCTATCGTTTTCTCTAACAATTCATGTCATCAATAAATATATACGTCGATAATCGATCGTATAGTATTTATTTGTTTAAAACCATAATTATAATGTAGATTATTATTGTGTTGATTGGCTAAATTCGTAATTTTTTTTTTCGTTGTTCGTTTGTGTCATTTATTTGGATCAAGATCCATCATTATGAATAATAAACTTATCTTTGATATCGTATTGACAAACCATAACCATCATCATCATAATCATTTTTCGATGATTCAAATGATAATACACGAGAGTTAACCACCATTGTAAATAACATGAAAAAAAATAATCAAACAAAATAAATGTAATTTATGGATCGATTCATTTATCATTTCTCGAAAAAGAAAATGATCACCATGATTTATCCATAATACAAAAAATACTTATAAATGCAATAGAAGCGAGGCGTTACTGTATGTTCCAAAACGTGTGAGTGTGACTTTTATTTTGTTTTAATTTTCGATACAAATTTTTTTTTTGACATTTATCGATAAAATAATGATGAGAAAAATTTGCATTTTATCTTGATCTCATCATTTTTGTTGTTTAATTTTGCTGAAATATGTTTGTTTTCATCTCTTGTTTGTCGTTCAATTTTTTTCCTTTTATTATCATTAAAATACATCCTACCATCGTGTTTTTCCGTCAAAAAAAAAAAGTAAATAAGCCCTGTCTTATTTTTGTTTTGCATAATCGATAATAATTATCATCATCATCATCAATATTAATGTTCAATATCAACAGGATGTATCAAGGTTCATCAATCTTATCAATTCCGAAAGAAGTATGTCTGTTTCTATTTAGAGTAAATATTTTTTTTTTATTTATCATTGTTTCACAACTTTTTGTTGAAACCTGATAATCCGCACACACACACACATTGAAATTGTCGTTGATGACAACAACAACAACAACAAAGAATAAAATGTTTTCAGTGGAAAAAAAACCTGATATAAACACTATATGATTTTCCCGGTTCAAAAAAATCGGTTTGTTTTCCGACATTTGAACAAATTCAATGAATTAACGATGGGGTGAAAAAAAATCACATAAAAATGATGATGATTTCATATATATATATATATAGATCAGATAAAGATAATCGACAAACAGCCACATGTTCCAAAAAATTTTTTTTTTTCGAAAATCAGTCTTTCATACTTGAAACACAATAATATACGTGATTAGCCATTCAATATTTTTTTTTGTTTTGTTTTGTTTTCGGCCATTATAATAATTGAACATTTCACCGGATGTGAACGATTGTCAATGTTGGTGATGATTTTTTTGCCATGAGAAAAAAAAACTATTTTTTCCTGTTGTTTGTTTCCAATGAACTTGAAAAATTTATGAAAAAACTTTTCAATAGGAAAATCATCTGAAATCATTTGGGACTAAAAAAAAATGCAATAAACGCTATATCCATTTATCGGCTAGATATATAGATGGCATAAATGCACATCTTTGATCTTGATTTTTTTTGTTTGTTATGAATTCAAACTGACAAACAGCCAAACACAATAATATTGATCAAAAGAATTGAACGACAAAAAAAAATATTTCGTGACAAGAATTCGTGGCACCAAAAAAAAAAAAAAAAAAAAAAAAAAATTCCGCCAGCCATTTTATGATGATGATCAAATTAACTTCTAAAACTTTACACAACTTTATATTTCCAGTTTGTACTGAATTTAATGTTCCAAAAGAACAATTTCATCTCCATCTCGGAATGACCCATCGATGTTGTCATCATCATTTACACGAGCGAAAAAAAGTTTTTTGTTATTGTTATTAGTGAGATAATTCATGTGTATCTAGTGTTTAACCCTTTCGTTACCACCATAGACAAAAAAAACGTCTAAAAATAAACCAACTTATTTTATTGCGTGATTTGCTGTTATTAGCTTCAGTTATTATTTCAGTCATACATTCATTTGCATTGAAACTGATTCTTTGGATTAGTAGAAAATGAAATGAGAAAAAATTTTAAATTCTACTTGACCAGTGACATGGAATTTTTTTCTGAAGGATGAGAGGTTTCTAAAAAATTGTTGCACCAATTTTATCCTCTCCACGTACTAATCGTGAACGCATACGCCATAAATCCTGTGAAAATTTTTCGAAAAATTTTTCATTATTTCTCATTAAGTCTTGTGAATGAATGTTTTCACTTGAAATTATTCAATTGATGAACACAAAATCCACTTACTTTATAGGTAATTGTATCTGAATCTCCGCCTATGATTGTACGTGCACGTTTATGATAAACATCAACGATTTCTTTAGCCAATTTTTCCTGTATAGTGCCTTCGATTTCAATATAATGACAATCGATTGATGATGCATAATGGCATGATATTGCTTTACGAAAACCATTCGTACGATTCATTCCAGAACCATGAATAAGTAATGGATGAAAGAATAGACAATCACCACGTTCCATTTCGATATGTACACGATTATCGACCACATTTGACATGTCTTTAATTCCATAATATAATTTATTAACACCACCCTGTTAATATATGAGAATATATCCAAAATAAGATTTTAATAATTTTTTTCTTTGCTGCTATGGCTTTTGAAACTTACCTCCCATTCGGGATAATCATGTTCCAAGTGTTCACCTTTATGTGATCCAGGAACAGCCGAAAGGCATCCATTTTCTTTCGTAATTTTTTCCATTGCTGTCCATGTACCTACAATACGATCGGCTGGTCGCATTGGAAAATAATGTAGATCCTGGTGTAATGGATGTCGAGAAGATTTTGTACCCAAATCTGGTGGTTTATTGATTAACATTGAATGAATGGCTAGAATATTTGGACTACCAACAAATGCTTCAACAATATCCAATACTGATGGATGACAACAATATTCGAATAGGACATCATCAGCATAAAGTTCTTGCACTTTATAAAGACTTCTTTCATGTATGGCTTGTTTAGCCGTTGCTAATTCTCGTTGCAATAATAATAATGGATTCGGTTGAACTTTACCAGTGGCTAGATCTTGAAATCGTTGCCTTTTTTCAAATATAAAAATGAATATGTTGTGTTTTGAAACCCAAAAAAATTGTCAAAAAAACTTACCAATAACGATCGATATCTTGATCGGTTAACAATTTTTTGACGAGAATATAACCATTTTCTTCATAAAAATCACGTTGTTCATTGGTTATTTTTCCATTCGCACCGTTTGTAAATGAAAAACGATATTTTTCATTACTATTAGCCATTGATTTTGCTGTGGATAGAAATTTTCGTTGATTCAATGATTGTATCATTGTCATTTTCAACAATGTTGGTGGACATTGTTGTTGAATTGAACGAAAACCAAAAAACGTCAAAGGTAAACGATTCATAAGCATTATTGTTTTTTCAAGTTTTTTCTTTTTTAATAATGAAATCAAATAAACAAATATAGTGTGGCGACGTTACATACGTAGAGAATAAATCATCCAACGAGTCCATGAAACAATGATTAATGATCATTGATCATTTCAAAAATGATGAATATTTGTAGCGATTGAACAGTTTTGAGTGCGAAAGAAACTCGAGTTTTTTGATTTGTTTTTGTTGTTGTTTTTATTTTGAGTGTTTACAATTTTTTTTTCTATTGCTAAAACACATAGGGTACATATGTTACAAAACTCAATTCACAGATTCATTCAATCAAATATGGATTGCCAAGTTATGATGATGTAAGTGATTGAGGATTTTTCAACTTTGAAGCCAGATGTGTTTCTTGGCACAAAGTGCACACAGATTTTTTTTCCAACTCATCCGATTTATCATGGGATTGATAGACAATCATTATGATGATTATCAACGGCAGCAGCCATTTAGCACACTTTGGTTTCGTTCACTGATTGATGATGGTAGCCAATTGGAGATGGCTTACAGATTACAATTGAACAATTTGTTTTTTTTATGTCAAAGTCGAAAATTGATAATTTTTACGGCATCGAACATGCGATGAAAATATTCATTTTATATTATTCTTTACTTTATTCATTGATGGCTGACTTTTACGTTGTTTTTTTTTGTTCGTTTAAAATGCCGTTTTTTCATACTTAATGAAAATTTTGTCCAATAATTCATTAATGGTCGTTGTTCCTATTCGATTTCGAGGTTTATGATCTCTCTCTCTCTCTCTCTCTCTCTCTCTCTCTCTCTCTCTCTCTCTCTCTCTCTCTCTCTCTCTCTCTCTCTCTCTCTCTCTCTCTCTCTCTCTCTCTCTCTCTCTCTCTCTCTCTCTCTCTCTCTCTCTCTCTCTCTCTCTCTCTCTCTATATATATATATATATATATATATATATATATATGTGTGTGTATGTTTTCGGTGGAAATTTTGTTGTTGTTTTTTAATGATAAAAATTTCATTTCATTTTTTTGCCAGATTTTATAGTCGAAACAAAAAAAAAACAGGAAATAAACAGAAAATACATAAAACAATCATTTTTTAAGAACCCATTATTTGTTATCACTAGATATTGTTATTGACGTATATATTTATATAATCACATGGTTCATCGTTTTTGTAATTTCTTTTTTTCTTGATAAATTTTCAATTTTTTTGTTGTTCATATATGAACAATCGATCCATTATAATGATGATGATGATGATGATGATAATCGAAAATGTTTTCGACAATTTTTTAATTTCTATTTTATTTACTTTTTTAAAAATATTTTTTCAATGATCAATTACATTATTTATCATCAATATATGTCGATCATGTATATAAGGGTGTTTGTCTAAAGTACAAGAACAAGAATAGATATGGTAAATTATTCAGTCACAAGGCAATGAAAAAACATCACGGTTGCCTTTCTGTTAGTAGTTGGAAAATTTCGAATCATAAAAAATTAAAAAAAAATTATATAAAAAAAATGATATAAAAATATTCAACTAGTCGAAAGATGATCAATCAATCAATTATGAGCCAATCATTCGAAAACGACGACAAAGACATAGAATGAATATGGCGAATGTAAATATCATAATCCATTCAAATGTTGTGGCAGTTACATGTACATAATAGGATTCTTTATCCGTTTGTGGCCAATGCATACGAAATTGATTATTATTTTCAAATTTTTCATTACCAACCTGGTAACGATTTATACTTTCAAATATTAAAACCATTACCATTGATATTGATGTTATAATTGCACAAAACATCATTGTAATTGGTTGTGATTCAATACCATATTCTCGATACAATATTCGGGCTAAATGTGTACTATAACATGCATAAATACATGCACTTATAAAAACTGTTAAAGCATTGACGACATGTAATGGATAAAATTCAGTCGTACGAATATTTCCCACACCAATAGCACCTATTCCAGAAATGATCATCAACCAAAATGAATGTCTATTCATACGATGTAAACGATTGAGGTAATCAAGATTTTTTCCAATAAAATTATTATTCAAATAGAATTTTATCTGTTTATAACGTATCCAGCATGTAATGAATACTAATTTAAATGAAAAAGAAATTTTTTTTTTAATGACACAATCATAACCAGAAATTATTAATTAACACTTACTTAAAATGGCAATAAAATCGATAATTTGTGAGAATACCATTGAACCCGGTGATAAACCACCAGTATCACTTACATATGGTAATAATGGATCAACATTACCATAATGGATTGACATAATATACGGTATAATACAGAGTATAATCAATAATGTGCTAAGAATTAATGGAAAAATCCATAAATGCCGTTTAATCCATGCATAGAATTGTCGATGTCGTTTTAGATGTTGTTTTTGTTGTTGTTGTTGTTGTTCTTGTCCAATCGATTGAATTGTCTTCTGGTCACTTTCATCATTATTAATTTGAGGTTTTTCTTCATCAACATTGATGACATTATTATTGGCGATTATTAAATTATTATTAAGGTTTTTTTCAATGTCCATTCTTTTTGTTTTGTTTTGTTTTTTGACCACTTGTTGATTGATTTTAATAGAAACGTTGAATAAAATTTTAATCGACAAATACTTAGATGTTAAGTTTGTCTTTTTACAATGTGTGAACGATGATGATTATTGTCGATGGAACAAATCAATCGAATGGATCAATAAATGATGATATCAATTTCTATCTTCTATATATTTGAACACATATACAATTTCAAACACGATGATGAAGAAGTGAAAGCCATTCAAGTTTTAATTTTCATGCCTTTTTTAAACATATCGATTGATCGATCAGTTGATTGATTGATATCGATATTTTCGCACCAATTTTTTTTTCTTTATTAATCTTACACATACACATCCAAATAAATAAATCTAACACAAACAAACAAAATCGATTGTGCGTGATATGTGTGTCAAACTTAGTGATGATGTACAAAAAAAAAAAAATCAATCAATCGGTTTTTTTGTCTTTCATTGATGATGATAATTTGATTCTGAAGACATGAAATGAAAAAAAAGTAGACAAAAAAAATGATGATTAGTTATTGTTGAAATTAGTGATTTATCAATATATAATTCGACGATTACCCAGTTTTTTTAACAAAAAAAAAAAACTTCAGAAAAACATTACTTTTTTGGGTCCAAATGAATCCAAGTAAAAAAAAAAAAATTCAAGTTGAATGAGAGAATCAAATGCAAACAAAATATTTTCTTTTCTTTTTTTTTCTTATTTCAAAATTTACAAATGACAACAATAACAACGGAAAAAATTGCTTACATTTGTTTTTGTTGTTGTTGTTGTTGTTGTATATTCATTTTTTCGTCTTTGTCAATGTTTTTTTTTTTTATTTGCAATAAATATTTTTTGCATTCATTTAATTTCTGTTTACGGCATAGATAATCATTTCCTTTCTCTCATGGACATATGATGATCATACAAACACACAAACATATACAAAATACACATAACGTACATTATAAGCGATGATGGTGATGATTGTGAATTTTGGCTGAATACAAACATACCCACACACACACAAGCAACAAGTGGAAAAATAAAAATTGTACAGCTGTAATTGTTTTTGATGTAAATGAAAATCAATATATGACAAATTGTCTAATGAAAGAAAATAATATTATCACATATATCAAACAGGCTGCAAAATATATGAATGATGATGATGATGATGATGATGATGATGCTTTGTGCATTATTGAACAAAAAAAAAAAAAAATAATCGCCAGACAAAATGATTTAAATTTGGAAAAATTTGATTTCAATTTTGAATTAATCAAAATGATTATCATTTCTTTAAATAATCACAATGATAATGTCTTCATCGTCTTCGAATGGTAGAATTGAAAGCAAATTTCATGATCATGTGATCAAAAATGAACGTAATCACATTACATTCTTATCATCATCAGCATCTTTCACAATATATTTTGGTTGTATCAAGTTTTTATGATTTGATCTTGAGTTGATCGAGATTCATTGAAGATGTTGTCAAAATCAGTGGATTCATTTTAATCGATTTCTTTTTTTTTTGTTTAAGTAACATGATTTATTTACAATGTATGTGAAAAATTTAAATGAAATGAGAAAAAAATCTAGAATCTAAATAAATGAATAGGTTTGACTATGATGTTGGGTACATTCGATTGAATCATATCCGATTCGATCGTCACAAAATGGTTGCTGACAAATCTTTACACACACACACACACACACACACACACACACACATAAACACATATACCTGTGTTTAGATGTCATTTTTTTTCTCTTTCTCACTTTTTCCTTTTCTCTATCCCTTCGCATTTTGGTAACCTTGATAAACATTTACATTTCAAGTTTTTTTTCTATTAGTTGTAATAATAAGAAACAATTTACATTAATTCATTCATTCAATCACAAGTTTTCAATTTCCTTTTTTTCAATTTTCACATGTCTATGACAAATAATTATTTTCAGAGACAGTTCCAGCAAACAAACAAACAAAAAAATAGTCAAATTCATCATTCAATAACTAATTTAATCTAAATAGACAGTCAACAATAATTTCATTGAATGATATAATCATGATTATGATGATGAAATTTGTATGAAATTTTTATTTTTACCAATAAATATTGATTACGAAAAAAAATGACAAACAAAAAAAACAAGTTTTCCTATTATTATTCGTCTTTTTTTTGTCATTAATTTTATTGTATTACATAATCTTAATTCAAAATTGTCATGTGTAAATGGTATTTGGTTAATTAATTAATTGATTGATTGATTTTTTTTCCTTTGTATAAATCAACTGACTACTCGATGCTGTCTTATTATTCAATTTTTTTGTTTTGTTTTGTTTTGTTTATGAATTGAAGTAATATTTGGCATAAAATATTCATTGAAAAAAACTTACAAAACAATATGTAATGGTCATTTCTTTTTTTACGTTTACATTGTAGATGCATTATCCATTATTCAATCGAACACAATCTATCTGACATATAATCCTTGATGGTGATGATTCTATCATTTTTGTTATTGAAATTTTTCCAAATTCTTTAGTGAAACAGTAGTAGCTTAAATTTTTCTATTTTTTGTTTTTTTTTTTTTTTTTTGATATTCGAAGATACTCGAAACACAAATAAAAATAGGAGTACGAGCCATTTTTACTCGAACATTCTAAAGTGTAAAGTTTCAAAAAGCCTCAAGTTTTTTTTTGTTGTCGTTTTGTTACAAAAGCTTTATCATTTTTGGTTCGATTCTTTTTTATGGTCATTTTTTTCGGTCGATTTTTTAGACAAAACAATGAAATATTAAAGTTTGTTTTCGTGTTGATCAATCAAAACTAAAAAAAAATGGTTTAAAATTCCGTTTTGTTGATGTTTTTCTTGGGTCGAATTTCATTGAATCAAGTTTTTTTTAAAGAAATTTTGTTTTTCAAAAATAAGAATTCATTTATATCATTTCTACGAAAATAAGTCTATTTAATTGAGTCGACTCCATTGTGTTGAAAAACAAAATTTCCAATGAAAAAAAAATTACACCACTAGCATTTCGATTCTTGGAATTCTTGTGTATGTGTGTTTGGTGTATTATGAAAATGATGAAAAATAACCCGCTACGGTTTACGCATTACGAGAATAATGCTGCTACCATTATTGTGCGATTCTGATCAGACTAGAGAAAAACATTTGGTTCAAACACAGAATCAGACAAATGTAGATCCAGATTCATAGACATATGTACATTCACTTATAATCTTATCAACAAAGCGACGGCGGAATTTTTTTTTTTTTTTGTTGATTTGAATTTGACATCCCCATAACCACCAGCCATCATCATCATTATCATTATTATGCGAATAATAATTTTGTGAAAAAGACTATCGATTCTTTGAGATTTTTTTTAAATTTTTCTAAAGTTTTTTTTTCATTTTAAATTATTTCTTTTGGTTTGCACATAGTGTATGATGTTTGTGAATTGCAAAATTATTTATCCGTGTGTGTGTGTGTTTTGTTTTTGTTTATTGTGATGGTTAATGATTTTGTAACAACGAAAAAAAACATCGCTGTCATACAATCATTCATTATTTATTTATTAATTAAAATTGAAATTGAAATTTCTTGTCACAAATATAAGGTAAGGTGGATTTTCGATTCCAATATTTTACTTTTATTTTCGATTTTAAGTGAAAAAATATGACTTTCAAAACCATAAACTCAATATTGGTAATTTTCGCCGTCGTTTACCGTCGAAATTCAATTGATAGAGTAGAAAAAGTTCATAATGATGACTTTCATTTCCGGCTATTTGATGAATATTTTTTTGTTCCGCTTCTGTTCCATTTTATTTGTCATCATCATTATATTATGTTGGTCATCCAGATCTAATAAGTTTGATTCGTTATTTATAATTATTATTATGTTCTATTTTTGTTTGTGTATAGTTAGGCTAGCTGGCTAGAATCATCATCATTTGTATTACAAAAAAAAAATAGAAGATCTTATCCCCATAAAAAAACTAAATGACACACAGAAATAAATAAATAAATAACGAGAATAGCCTCGAGTAAAATTTAGTTGTTGTTTTTTTCTTATAGTTTATTTTTTTTTCCTAAAGAAAATTCATTTTTTCTTCGATTATTACCGAAAACAATTCTGTTTGGTTTTTTCATTATTGTGTGGTTTGGTGGGTGAAATCAACAAAAAAAAAAAAAATTTCTTCCACCCACACACAAATTGTCATTGATGTTTTTTTTTCACTTTCTTTCTCCGTATATTCTACGAGAACGTATGTCATTGAGTTATTTCTCCCGTTTGGTCGTTGGATCATCATCATTATCCAGAAGCCCGAGGATGTTGGATTTCATTTCATTCATAATTTATTCATTGATTGGAAAAGAAATAACAATTGTTACAATATGAGAAAGAAAAAATACAACATTCATTATTGTCACCCTATACACAGAATTGATCAAAATTAATTCAAGAATTTCAAATTTTCTTTTTTTTTCTTGGGTTATTCTGAATTAAAATCTTTGACATTTGTACTGCATCAATAAGAAAAAAATTCTTCACTCCTTTCAAATAGATAGAATTCCATGAATTCAATTAGAATTTCAAATGAAGATTTGTATTAAAATTGATTCATTGATGATGATGATGATGATGATAATTATCATGGTGAAATCCTAATACAAAATTCGCTGATGATGATAAGCTGAGCGTAGAGAAAATCACTATTTTTTGAATAATAATTTATGAATTCTAATTTCTTATTTCATCAAATAGTGAAGAAAAAGGAAAAAAATTTTGAAAAAATTAAATTTCAACCCGAATAGATAGCATATTTGTATGATCCATAGTCATAGTTAATTTTTTTATGGCCAATCTTTCAAAGTTTTTTAAACTTATTAAAAATGGAAATTTTTGTTTTTTGTCGTATTTTTTTCATATTGGTCGTTTATAGACGTTGATCATCTTCTTTACTTTGGTACTTGGGCTTTATTGAAACTAGTTTTTTTTCGAAATATTTATTAATACTATATGTGAGATTGGTTTGGCTTTCTGGTTATTTGGCTGTTGTTTGTTGTTGTTATTTAAACTTTCTTTATATTCAGTTGGTACCCGGAATAAGAATGATGATGAACGAATAGAAAAAACGGTAAGGAACAGGACAAAAAAAAGATTTCCCATAGGAGATTCTTCAATATATATTTTTTTATGAATGGCGAAAAAAGACAATCGTCAATGTTTTTTTTTTTGTTTCTCTTAAGATATATGATTCATTCAAGATGATGATGAAGAGATGTGTTTTCCAAGTAGCAAACACGCACACACACACACACACACATCAAAATCTTATCTTCATTCTCGTAACTTTGGTCCATTATTTTCAGAATTTTTTCCCGTGAAAATTTTCTTAGTTTGACAAGCATATTTATTTATTTGGAACGAAACACACACACAGAAATGAATCGTTCCATTTTCATCTTATGGTTTTAGAATTTTTTTTTTTTTGTTTTTTTTTATAGACATTTTTCTTCATATTCAATGGCTAATGATGATGATGATGATGAATATAATGAAATTATGTCAAAAATGAAAAAAGTCAACTTGTTCTTGTGCAGATAATAATAATAACCATTAGGATTCACAATGATGATGATCGTCATCAGCATTGAATTTTCATTGATTCAAATGAAATTCGTGACATTTTGTTCTGAATTAAGAATTTAAAATGACTTGAAATTTTTTTCTTTTTTTTCATTTTTCTTTATTTCATTTCATCAAAGAAGTTATCAGTATTGGAATGAATTTTTTTTCGTCTCGTTTTTTTTCTTTGCTTTAAACAATGGCTCAATAGATTTTTAAATTGTCATAAATTCTTATTAATTAATAATGGTCATTTTCAAACATACATGTCATATTGCCTTTAAGCTAAAATGAAAATTCTTCTATTTTGTTTCTGTTTTTTCTTCATTGTTTACCGGTTATTTTAACCGGTAAAGATCGGTTCATACTCACTTTTCCTTACTATTTTTGATGACCAACCAATAATTGATTCTTAATGGTGGAATAAAAAGTGATTATCAATTCTTTATTGCCAAGTTGAACCAATTGATTTCATTCGAACAAAAATGACCGAAAATAACAAAAACAAAAAAAAAATTCCGACCATTAAGTATCGAATTAATTGAACGAAAAATGAACCGACTCGCGACAACAAACAAAAACCTCAACTAAACTTGAAAGAACTTTGGAAAAATTTATTTATACACAATACGAATCTTGTGAAATTATTTTTTTCCAATGAAAAATGTAACGATTGTCCATCCAAATAACCAACATCATACGATATCAAAAAAAAAAAAATCTTTAGCTACGACAAAGGATTTACGATCATGAATAATATGTTTTGGCTTGCAAAGAACAAAGTCAACCAAAAAAAAAACAAAACCAACAAAAAAGCCAAGATTTTCATTTGAAGAATAGACCTCATAGAACTAGATTAGCAGACACATCATTTGTGATCAACCACTTCATTGTTTTTTGTTTCAGATTCCTTTATTTTTTTTTGGTGATGGTTGTCACATTTTTTTACGATACAATATTGTCAAAAGAAAAAGAGAAAAAAAGAAAAAAAAATGATCACCATCATCTATAACAATGATCCAGAAAAAGGAGATCGTGGATAAAGGATGAGGAAAGTGAATGAAATAGTGATAAAGAGAGAAAATAATGAGACAAGAAAATCTTTCTTTCACATATATTTTTATCTATCTCTTTCTGAATAATCTTTTTCTCATCTGGTTTTCATTATTATAATCTTGATGTGTTTGGTTGAAACTTTGGAATTCTTGGTTAGTTTATTTTTTTCATCGAACCTTGGTCGATTCATCCATAGAATTGATCCACATAGATACATGAAATTTTCCATTATATTTTTCTTTATTCTTATGAATTCATTATTATTCGTTGGTTATTGTAATTTATAAGTAAATTCTTCGAAAGAAATTATCGTTATCAATTATCTTCGATTTACAATAATCAATCTATTGGTTAGGTCGTTTGATGGTGAAACAAACAAACAAACAAACGAAAAAAAAACCTCAACCATTGTATGAACATATAATAATAACCCGCATCACAAAGAAAACCAATGCTTTTTTAAACTATAATCATAACGAACCAAAACAATAATGGCTAGTTCTTTTCACATTCTTCGTTTGCTTTCGTTGTTGAACCAATTTTATTTTTGTTATTTGCAGAACAATTGTAAATTTTTGAACAAATAAAACAAACGAGAAAAATTGCATTCCATTTTGATTTATTCAGAACCGGAAAAAAAGAAAATATTTACCAAAGAAACTGGGGAAAAAAATATGAATCGAAAAAAAATTGAATGTATTGTTTTTGTTGTTGTTGTAGCCGGAAGGCAAAAAAACCGTGAAAAAACATCAAATTCCCTGGATGAATAAAAAAACAATAAAGTAATCAAACAGTTGTGGAATCACTGTCGTCGTTGTTTTACATATGATCACATCAACATTGAATTGATTGAATGAATCAAAACTTTCTCAAATTTTTTTTTCACTTTTGGAAATGTGAAGAAAAAAAGAAATTTCCATCCTTTTATCATCATCATCATCGTCTAATTTGTGTGTGTGTGTGTGTGTATGTGTTCCAGATCAAAGATGGTGCAAACATGCAACAACAACTATATTCGTCCACAATTTTCTCTTTTTGGTTTGATGATAACAACATTGTTATTATTGTTGTTTGTACCGAACTAACGAAACGAAAAAAAAACGAATCGAAACCCATAAGACAACAGTAGTTGGCAAATAAAAGTCCAATTTTCCAATGTTTTTGTTGTTTTCAATCATTATTCATTTTATTCTTGTATCTTTTATAACGGTTTTCCATTTAATTCTTATTGTATTCAAGTATTGTTTATGTGTCTATGTTTTCTATATCCGGTTATGTTTTATACCAACTTGTTTAGTTGTTTTTTTTCTATTTTCCAAGTTGATTTATATAATAATAATAATAATGTTGTTGTGTGCAATGGTGGCCGTAACATTCAATCAATGTTTTTTTTTGTTTTCCTATTTTGTTTCTGGAAATTGGAAAACGATTCTAACATTGATCACTAGTGTATGTGTGTATGTGTGTGTGTGTGTGAATGGAAAATATTCGCCAGAAAACAATTACATAAGCATCTAAAATCGACTATTTTTTTTATGAAAGTAATCAACATTTGGAACGTCTTGGCAATGATGATGATGATGAAAGACCATTTGTTTTAAAACAAAAAAAAAATATGTTTTATTTTCCTTGGAAAAATTCTTTGTTTTTTATCATTTTATTTGTTTTGTTTACTTTAAATCGTATTTATTTATTTATTTTTTTTTGTAACCGAAAAATTGTCAATAAAAAAAAATATGAATCTAACAAACACCTGAGATCCTTTTTATAGTCGGTGGTTTTTTTTGGCTGTGTTGCTATACGATTGGTAGCAATTTTTTTTCATCTATTTAATCATATCTAAAATTCCTGTTTCAATTTGAAATTCAGACTTTGAACTTGTTTCTTCAAATTTCTTTCTTTTTCTCTTATTCTTGGTTAAATTTTTCATGGAATAATATCTATTGGAAAATTGAATTTTATCGCTTTTAATCTTTTCAGTTTACAAAAAGATTCCATTATTATTATTATCGTTGTTTTTTTTTGGTTTTAACTGTATAAAAATATTAGTGAAATATAGAACTTCTCTGGTACGAATACGATGATGATGACAAAATTGAATTTTTTTTTCTTCGCATTCAAACCAAATCGGAAATACAAAGATTTCATTTTTGCCATGGTCTTGAAAAAAATGTTTCAGGTTTTTTTGTTTTGTTTTGTTCAGACACTGAAACTTCAAATGATATTTCGTTTGTTCGATATATCGTTGTTGTTATTATTATTGTTGTGGATTTTGTTGATTTATTTGTATGTGTGTGTGTGTTTGTGGATGTGGGCGTAAACTTGGTTCGAAACCCGTTTATTATTATATCGTTTCGTTTGAAATTTTTTTTTCATTTTCTATTCCTGATGCGATCATCACTACTGAGATTATTTTTTTTTCATTTTTCTCTTCATTTTAAGAACTAATACAAAATTCAGTTTGAAAATAATAAATTTCATTCATCTTTTTCTTGCTATTTGCAGCTTTCAAAGCAAAAAAAAAATTCTTTCTTCTTTTTTTTGGCCTGAATTCTTTTCTTCATTTTTTTTGTATTTGATTCAGTTTCAGTGTCGATGATTTCTGTGCTCATTTTTATTTATTTATTTCGTTTCATTTCTGTCCTGTTTTTTTTTTCTTTCGTTTTCTTAATTCTTATTTCTCATTTCAAGAATGGCTTTGATTTTTTTTTTTGGTTTTTTGGTTTTTGTTCTTGCACACAAATTGGATCAATTTTTCTTTTGGTTCAATTCGATGGTCATTGGATTTTGTTTTTTTTTATACTCAAAAAAATCATTGGCAAAAAGATTTAAAAATAGTCTTGTCTCTCTCTCTCTCTCTCTCTCTCTCTCTCTCTCTTTGTGTGTGTTTGTGCAAGTTAATTCTGTTTAATAATTGAAAATAAGTGTGTTTGTGTGTGTGTGTGTGTGTGTGTGTGTGTGTGTGCATGTGTTTGTGTATAAAACTGATGATAATTTCTATTTCAATTCAATCAATGAATTGTATCGATTCGTCTAGGGAATGATTCTTTGATTCAAGCGATGATATATCTATCTATCTATCTATTGTTATTAATGTTATCAGATTTGATTTATTTAAGAAGCTTTGTTTGTTTTTCGAAACAAAAACCAATTGAATTGTTTGTTTCGTTCATTTATATTGGCGATTCGAATGGAAATATGTTGTCCAGATATATTTAATTTTTCAATCAACCAATCAATCAATCTGTTAATCAATCTCATTGCTATTTAATCAAATTTTTTTTCACAAAAAATATTTAAAAGAAAAAAAAACATTTATTCATGATTCTTGTTGTTCATTTATCATTTATCCGTTTGCATTGTTGTCTTTTTACATGCTTCAATAAATCTTTTTAAAAATGTGATTTTTGTTTGTTTATTTGTTCCAAATTCCGGGACAACTTGTTTTTTCTTTTGTTTGTTTTTTTTCACTTTGCCTACATCTCTTCAATTTTTAACCAAAAAAAAAAAAAAAAAAAAGAAAAAAAACAGCGAAAAAACGTATTAAAGTTAATTAAAACTTTTGTATCATAGAATCGTTTCAATGGATCATAATAATTGTTTATTTTTCTAGCCATTTTGTGGTCACTGATTTTCATCATCATCATCACAATGAATGAATGAATCTCACAACAAAAAAGTGGACAAGATGTTGTCGATGATTGAGAAAGAAAAAAAAAACATGTTTTCAATGATCACCACGACAATAACCACGACAATAACGAAAAAAAAACCATTCATAATATGTTGAGTAGAAACTACTGTACACAACTGCTACACAGAATTCTAATTTCGGTTTCTGGTTTTTTCGCTTCAAAACTTTTCACATTTTAAACAAAATATGTTGTCGCAAATTTTTTTTTCACTATTTTTAATGTTTTGTTGGTCAATAATGATAATGACAAACATTGACTACAAAGAAAAACCTGCTACATCCGTATAAAGAATTTTTTTTTTTTTGGTTTGAATCTTTTCAACTTTAACGGCGGTTAGAATTATTTTTTCATATTTTTTTAGAGTTAAAAAATAATTCCCGACTTGGAAAAAAAGCCGACCTCTATCATCATCATCATTGGAATAATTTTTACCGATGAAAACGACATCATTTTCGGATCATTAATCATCGAAAAGAAAGTTTTTTATGTAATATAGAAAAGTTTGTTTGTTCGTTTGTTTTTTTTTTTTTCATTTGTTCCATTGTTTTGGCTTAATGTTCAATGTTTTTCATGCAAACACACACACACACACATACACACACACATAGCAATGCAATAGATGTGTCATCGAATTTCCTGCCTTTAACTAAAAGAAAATTTATTTATTAAAAATGATTCATGATGAAATACAACGGGAAAAAAAAGAAAAATTACCGTTACTAGTAGTGAAACAAACTATATTTCTTCATCCATCTATTCATTCTGATCACACACACACACATACCAACACAAATACTAATGATGTTTTTCGTGATTAGAAAAGAAAACTGAATATAAATTAAATTACCTTTGGCCTAAAGATATAGATTACAACAACAATAATAATAATGTTGATGATGATTCTAAAATCAATTCTTTGAAAAAAAAAATAAAGAAAGGAATGAAAATCTTATTTGACATTGATGATGATATTATCCAATGAGTTGTTGTTGAATTTTTCATTTAACGTACGATAATCAAATTTTTTTTTTTGTAATACACTGAGTTTTTATGATAATTTTTTCCTTGGGGTTACTTTGTCTTACATTTGCCATCGTGTGTGTTGGTTGGTTGTTTCTAATGTGTTTTGATATATTATGTAAATTTTTTTTTTTCATTTGGGCAACTTTTTTTTGTCATTTGATCATCATGTAATTTGCCCGAAAGGTTTTATTTTGAATTCAAATCTAGACTTTGAAAAAAAAAATTCAATAGTGGAATATCAAACAGAAGAACATAGGATACTAATAATAATAATAATGACGAATGACTGAATGAAATTCGATCGATCCAAAAAGAATGAAAAGAAAAAACATCAATTTATATTGTCTGATGGACAGTCCAGCTGTTTGATGTAGTTTTGAATATCGGATGAAAAAAAGAATTTGATTCATTTTTTTAAATTTATATTTTTTACATTCGATAATGGACTAAATCAATGAGAAATAGATTTATTTTTTGTTTTGTAAAAAAAAAATGAAAATTTTTCCATTTTCATCGACCATCTATCTAGGTTATTTGATACATTTTTCTCCTTCTTCAACGCAATGTTTGTGTGAAATGATACAAAAAAAAAACAAACATGAAAACAAATTGTAAAGAAAAATATTTTATTTATCAATGAAAATGATCATCATTGGAAAAAACGATTTTTTCCGAAAAAAAATATACAAAAATAACTTTTTTTTCTAGGCCTCGTAAACAATGCAGAATTTTTTAAAATGTTGTTATTCAAAGTATCTAAGCCCATATAATGGTTGAATGGGAATTAGAATTCTTAAATTCTAGTTTAGATTCCGATTATATATTTTGATTGTATTTGTTGATGATGATGATAGAATTTTTTCTTTTCAAAAAACATTTTGTCATTTTTTCATACGAAAATATCACGGCTATTTTGACTGGTAAACTTTTAATTTTTACAATTATTTTTAATTTATTTCTTTTTGATTTTTGTGTTTTTGATCTCTCATAACCATGATTCAAATAATTTTGTTCACTATTCTGTTTTCCTATGAGGCAAAAATAACGATAATATTTTTTTTTTTTTGGTGTGAATATTGATAGATTTCATTTTGTATTCGATTTTCTTTTTTTTTCATGCACGTTTTCTTATATTGTTCATATGTGTATGTTTGTCTGCATCTGGAACTTTTTGTTCCGGAACGATGATGTATATCTATCTTGAATGGATCGATTCTATCTCTCAATTTATCTAATACATACATGTCTGTGTTTGTGTGTGCGTGTATGTGTGTCTGCGATTACGGATAAAACTTATTCACATTCACATTTTCTTCATTTCGCCTTTATTCATGATTCATTCATTTTCTATTGAATTTTCTACTCTTTTACTTTATCATCTTTTTCCTGTGAAAAAAAAAGATTTTTTTTTCTTCTGGTGTTAGAAACACTATTTTCGTTTACACACTTTATTTCCATTTTATATTATTATTTCGGCTGATGTTTGAAGAAATGAAGAAAAAAAAATGAAATGAAAATATTCTCGAAAAAATATACAATCGTTGAACATTTCATAATACACACACACAAATATATTGCCGGGAAACGAACAAAATGAACTCGAAATGGAAAATTATTTTCATTCTGGGCATTATTCATCATTGTTGTTGTTGTTGTATAACAGAATTTTATTTCCATTTTTCAATGATTGAGGTTTTTTTTTATTTCACTCATTCACATCGCCCGTATTCTGAAAAAAAAGATAAAGACAATTGTTTTCGATTTGAAAATAAAGATTTTTTTTTTGCTTTGTTTCTTATTTTGCCGTGTTTGTTGATTTGTGATTGTTTTTGTTGATATCGTTTTGTCAGGAATTTCCAGTCATTTCATTGAATAAATAAATAAAACGGTTTTTTTTATTTTGCACTGAATGTCCTAAATCGGTGTAAAATAGCTTTGCCAATATTATAAATTATTCACAATTTGCTGAATCTGTTTATTTTGGTTATTCTGTTTACTGTTGGTTGCTTTATAGTTCCTTTTTATCTATCCATTCATTTTTTATTAGTCCAACAATAATGATTTTCATCGATTTACTAGACTTCTGACTGAATTTTATTGACGATGATGATGATGATGATGATGTGTTAAAAATGGATATAATGGATTTAATTTAATTTAATAAATTATCATGATAATAACTTTTGTTGTTGTTGTTGTTGTTGTTGTTTCATTTGGTGTATATAAACATCCCATCATCATAATCATTAGAAGTTCATCAAAATTAAAACCATAAACTATGAGAATGAATTGAAAATTTTCAAATGAGAAAAACAACAAAACAAAAACGACCTTGAAACGGTTGATTGCATCGCTTTGGATGAATTCAATGTACAATCGATTCCGGAACTGACAAAGTTTGATAAAAATGGTCTCAAACAATTGTGATTTTTGTGTTCATCATTGCCATTACACTATTAATATTAGTGTTTTTCTATTACAATTTTTGGTCTTATCTTATGACGGCAAAAATTGAAGGGAACAAAATTCTTTAAATGAATCTATGTTCAGATCGACAATAATTCACAGATTCACCGATCGCGTAGTAGTCAAATTCATTGACTTGGACTGATCGTTTAGCGTTTTTTCACCATCACAGTGTGATTTTGCCAAAAGTTAATTTTTTTTCTTCTTAATTTTGTTAGATAACACTCCACACTGCATAAACAATCAACAGATAAACGAGAGATTTTTTTTTTTGGTCTTGATACATTATTAAATGAATGATTGATTCATTTTTAATCGTTTTATCGAATCAGAAATTGGGAAAGAAATTTTCATTCTGTGAATTGAATTTTTATTTTTGGTATTTTTGATTTTTTTTTTTTTTGTTCGCCCACATAATCTTGTGAAAATTTTCCCTGCAGTATGTTTATTGCTAATTATAATCCACATATGAGGATTGTGCAAGGAAACCTGATAATCATCATTCCTCTATGTCTACATTTGATGATGTTCATCAAACAAATAGACAGTCTTTTTTTTATTCTTTGTGTTTTATCGTTGTAGAAACGTGTGCTCATCATCATTGCTTTACATTATCTAATCAATTTTTATTTATTTTTCACCATTAACAATAGATGTTTGTGTGTGTGTGTGTGTGTGTGTGTATGAATGTAAATGATGCTTGTAGAGATTCATATATGGAATTCCATCATGATCATCATCATCAAAATCATATGAATAACTAAAGGATCCAATGAAAATTAACCCGAAAAAAAAATTGCTAATTTGAAAGCAATGTAAAAACTAATATATACGATATATAATGATGAAATGAAACATGACGAATATATGGTATCTATTTTCATTTCAATGAAGCACTCGATATGATTAACAAAAAAAAAAAAAAAAAAAAACAATATCAGCTACAACAATGGCATTTCAATCAACAATATTTTGCAAGATGCTAATAATAATAATAATGATGATGATGATGATGCCATACAATTTTTTTTTTTTTTTGAATGAAAAAGCAAAAAAAATCTAATCTATGAAATACTTTGACTATTATTATAATTTATTTATCCAAAAAAAAGTTACTGTTTTCAATTGACAGTTATTATTGGACAAATTTTTCTACGATGTGATTATTTCTATTATTATTATTATTATTAGCAACATAGAGATAAAAAAAACAACAAGGTCAACCCATTCAATGTATACAATGTATGTGAATATATATATGTTATTATTATCAATAGTTGAATTGAAATCAAATATATTTATATCTGTGTTGTTGTATAATAATAATAATAATAATTGAATTGGATGATAATCACGAATATTGGACATATATAGTAATTTACGATTCTTATATCTGTCTAGAATCTAATATAGATAATATGACACACACATACACACATAGTGAGTGAGAGACATGAAATGTTGTTGTTATTAGATTCAGATGACCAGCCATTCACCATCATCATCGGTAGTAACAAGCCTAACATGAAAAAATAGCCTCTAGGTTCAGCCCACTAAAAACGAAAAAAAAGCATTGAAAAAAAAAATCTCAGAATTAATGAAGAAAAAGAAATCCCGAAAACTATATGTGTTTGATTAGACGTGTAAGACATTTGATGTTACCAACAAAAAAAAGCGAAAGAAAAAAACTTGTCGCCTAAGATTTAATTATCAATATTGAAAATCATCGAACAAATCGAGAAAATAGAAAAAAAATAAGAGGAAAAACCAAAGATTTCTTTTTCGGGTCAACGTTTTGGATGTCGCAATATAAATGATATAACAAATAATAACACAGAAAATTAGTATCGAATCTAATTGAATATAATGTGTTTTTCCAACCAAAATACACGGGTTATATACATTGGTTATTCAGGAACCAAGATAATACTGCACTCTGCAAGTGAAAAGTATTTTTTCCATCTTGTTCTATTCTGTTCTATATTAATCACACAAACACACACACACAGACAATCATATTAATTAACCGTATGAATAATTCCATCATCATCATCATCGACAGCAAAGTTGATTAGTAAGAAACTTTTTCACATTCATTTATTCATTCAAACTATGAATTTGGAAAAATGATCAGGAAAAAAAACTGCCGGGTCCCATAAGAATATTCGCACATACACACACACACACACACACACATGGCGAGATTTTAAGAAGATTATTATATTTACACTGTCATCATCATGTACTCTAATATCTCTTGTTTAGTGAATGAGATTGAACGAAAGTAAAGTAGAAAAAACTAACAAACGACTTTACCAATTGAATATTCTTTCTAGTAGTGATCATTGAATAACATATTTTTATATGACCAAATCTTTATTTTCTTGTGTTTTGATCATCAGATGGTGAAGAATGACTTTCATCATCATCATCATCATCATCATCAATAAATGATCTAGTGTCCATTTTCCCATGCTGATACTCTGTTATGTTGGTGGTTGTTACAGAATTCAAAGAATTACGAAAAAAAAATCAGGAAGTAATAATACAGTAATAATGGACGAGAAAGTTAGAATCCATTGAAGTTATTTATGAATGTGTATATGAAACATTCAGACACACATTGGACATTGAAGACGTTGTCGTTATCGTCAATGTTGATGTTGATGTTGTAACAAGTATCCGAAGAAGAAAAAAGTAAAGCGAAAAAAAATAAAACTTCAAAGTTGATTCAAGAACGATCATCATCGTTTCATTTCGTGATCCAACGTCATTCATTTTATTCAATGTAAACTTTTACTTTTACTTTATTCATTTGCTTTTAATTCCATTCGATTTAAACCTTGATAGAGAATAATGTATCCTTAAACATTATTATCATCATCATCATCATCAAAGTAGATTTTCATCATTGTTCATATGTATACATATATATAGTGTTAAGACCAATGATTGTTCAGTGAACTAAACATGAATCTCTCTCTCTCTTTCTCTCTCACTCTTTCTCTCATCTCTATAAAAATCAAGTTTTTCATCTTTATAATTTTTATCTAATTCTTAATGTGTGTTTGTATATGTGAAAGAAAGAAAGAAAGAGAGTAACCTACACAAAAACAACTTTTTTTTACAATAATAATAACAATATATATATATGGACTTTATGTGACTAGATTATAATCTCATTTTAACATATATATATGATATATATTCATTGTAAATTAAAAAAAAAACTTTTCATTTACTTTCTACGATAATAATCTTTTCATGGATAAATTTCACGAAAAGATTTCCTGGACCAAGGTTAAAGGTAGATTTGATTTGGAGCAAGGTTTCGTAATATGTTTTCTGTGAATAAATGGCCTGATGGTTTGACTTGTTTTTTTTCTTAAAAAATTTTATTTTGATGTACCCGAATGAATTTCTTTTCTCGAAAATAGTTGATTCATTCATTCATTCATTTTTTTTATGTTGCCAGAAAATATGATGAATGAAACGGTAAAGTCAAGTGAAGAATCAAGCAAAAAAAAATGAACCGGAAATTCCCATGTTTTTTTTATATATTTATATTTATATAAAGACCATACATCAAAGTCAATTTTATCCATTTTTTGTTGTTGTTGCTGTTGTTGTTGATAACATTATTTCCGTTTTATTCCATCATCATACACAACAGTAAGCAAAACACCAAGATGAAAGAATGAAAGTATTTATATGATGAACACCTTTGAATCGATGAAATTATTATCAATATGTTTTGATCACATTTGTATATGATCGATGTCATCAATCAATATGAATGTGATGAATTACCATAATAATGATGATAATAATTTTCTGAAACTTTTTTGATGGGAAAAAAATCCTATTGATTCAACCATTCAACTTTGACATCATTTGAGGTCATTTATTCAGTTTTGAGTCAAAACTGAATAAATGAATCTCAGAATTGAATTGAAATACAAAATCTATTGAATGTTCTGTATTAGAATGAATCTTATGAAAATATATGAAATTATAATTTTCATCATCAATGTTAACTTTTTGTTGTTGTTGTTGTTGATGTTGTCGTTGATCATACTTCTTTTATTCTTTATCGTCTACGTATACATTTTTTTCCACCCACTATAGAAAAATGTATGTTTTTTGATCTCGCTATTATGATTATCATCGTTTGCTGCAACTACTGTTGATGATGATGATGATGGAACGATATGGATCGCTTACAATGATGATGATGATATCACATCAGTTATAATAATTCGAATGAATTGTGTGTGCGAACATTATTGTCATTTGTGATGATGATGATGATGATGATAATGGCAATAACCAACTCAAACAATGAACTGAACTTTTTTTTTGTTAGCAAAAAAAAAAAGAAGAAGAATTCGATATTGGATGAAATGAAAGTGAATCCACACCATATTGCCATATATTGGATATATATTCTGACCTCATAAAATGAATGAATGAATGGCCATATATGGTTTGTTGTTGTCGATGGTGGTGGTGGTGGTGGTGGTGAATGGATGATTCGAAAATGATATTTCACAGTGAGAGAATTATGTTTCGGGTTACACTGCAATAGATCATTTTTAGATTGTCTGAAAAAAAAATTTCATCTTTTTCCATCACAGACACACACACACACAGTTTTTGTCGCATATGATTCATTGATTCATTCATTAATCTAAGATGTCTAGATAATGGTCAATGGACAACTACTAGGCATCGTTGGTTTTTTTCCAAAATTTCCATTCCAACAGATATAGGAAAAAAAACGAAATTTTTTTCCATGTTTTAATTCAATTCTGTATCGAAGAATCGTATTAGAAATTTTTCAATTATAATTTGTGACATTAATGTCTACTATTATTGATTGATTTTTCATCTGTTTTTTTTCCTGTTTCATTGTTTCATTTAAATATAGGTCAGATCAACGATTAAAATCCACCAAATCAAATTGAATGGAAATGTTTATGGGGATGGACAACAACAACAACAACAACAAAAATCATCAATAATTTGGCAGTCAATTAATCGAATTTGATTGACAAAATAACAAACATATTCGAAAACCATCAAGCACCGAACATCATTATCGTTGTCAAACAAAAAAAAAATAAACTTAAATTTCAAAATTCATAAGCATAATAAATAATTGATTGATTGATGACAACAACCAGATAAATATTATGAAATATAAATTTCCTTGAATTTAGTTTCATCATCACAGCATAACATCATTTATGAATAATTTAGTCTCAATTTATTTTGTGAAAGTAAAAAAAAATTGTTGAAATGATTTGTTTGTTTTGTGGCTCAGAAAGTCGAATCAAGATTCCACAAATTGTGTGTGTGTGTGTGTGTGTTTTTTTGTGATTTTTTCCATCATCATCAACAACAACAAAATCGTGTAAATTCATTTACTGTGATTATCAATTTAGAAACAAACGTTAGCAATAAAAAACAACCATAAATAAAAAATTTCATCAAATTCTTTTTTTTTCTATGTTTCATTTTTGTTGTGTGCCAAATTCCCACAAAAAATAACCATCAAAACATTCATCATGATCATCGTTTTGGAGAAAAAAACCATATAGAATTGTGTTGTTTGTGTGGTGATGTCCAATTTTTTTTCCATCTATCATCTTTTTCATTCAAATTGTATCTGTGTGAATGAATGCGTGTGAATGTTTTTTCGGTTTTGATAGTTGGTTTCGATTAGAACCATACTCAATTGATATGATATGATTCATGTTTTATTAATAAATCAAAAAAACCTTCGAATAACTAATAAGAAAAATTACGAAAAATTCTCGAATCGAATCAACCACCAATGCGCCGACACATACATTAGTATGAACATTGTTCCAAGAAATCAAATCGTCAATTATGTTTGCGAATTTTCATTTTCATTTTTTCGGAAATTATTTCTTTTCGCTTTCTCATCCAGATTAATCGAATGACAAACATAATTTCAATCAGTCTATTCGAATAAATTGATTATGATGATGTCCACGCTCATGCCCGTCATAAATACTGTTATCATTTCAGCCCAAGATTTTCATCATCACAATCATCATCAACATCATCATCGTCATCGACATCGAAATCATTCCAGGAAAAATGTGGCCTTATTTCTAATACAAATGAAAAATTTATTAATATTTTTATCATTTACAATTGTGTTTATTGATTATTCATTCCAATATGGTAATTTAATTAAATTATTCTTTTTTTTCAATTGGCAATTTCTTTCAAACAAAAATTCTCATTCTCTGTTTATTTATTTGTTTTGAATCTAATTAGGATACTGTGATGCAAAACAATTGATCTCATCATCATCATCATCATCATCATCATCAATGAATCCATCACGATTTTTTTCACAACAACAACAAAAACTACCATCGATACTATTGTTGCCATCAACGATACCATCCACGATGACAACGACGACAAAGACGACGACATTAGCACCAAAACCTGAACATAAAAGTAAGTGTCCAACGATGGCTGTTTTATTTCATTTCATTTTATTCAATGAAAAAAAACAGAAAAATATGAATGAAACAAAACAGAGAATAAATTTGTCAAATGTAAATTTGACAATTGATAAATGGCATTGCATTTGAGAAAAGAAAAGAAAAAACTTTTGAATGTCCAATGAAGAAAATAAAATATTCAAGTCAAACTGTCGAAATTTCTTTGGGTTTTTGGATTGTGTTTTCGTTTTTTTTTTCGTTTGTTTGTTTCGGCACTGGAATTCCATGAGAAAGCAAAAAAAAACGGGAAAAAACTTTTTAATAAGCACAAAATGTTTCCGCTGGTACACCCACACACACATACACAAATGCATGATTCCATCAATATTTCGGCGTGCTTCACTCGTGTGTTTGTGTGTTGAAATAAACGAAATTTTCGTTCTTTTTTTTTGTTGAAACAAATGTTTTCATTTTGTTCGATCTATTTTTTTACATTTTCATTAATTTTAATTTTGTTGACTAATTACTCAGGTCTCGCTTGGTCACGAATTCGACGATGCAGACGAATCTTTTACTGTTACGAAAATTTAAGCAAAAAGTTTTCGTTTTCTATAATAATCTGTTTTTCCAGGAAATGATTTGCCGTCTTTTTATCATCATCGAGTTCAATGTTTCTATTGATAATTCTGATGAAAGAAAGAAAAACGAGCACTTCAAAAAAAAAAAATTCTCCAGAATTTTTGCAATACATTGCTTAAAGTTCTTTTTTTTCTTTTGAAAAAGAATCCCGAGTTCAAAATCTTATCGTTTATCAAAAAGATGATGATCATGATATCACGATTCATGTCAAAAGCTAAAGATTCTATATTGAAAATGAGAGGAAGAAAAAAAATTCTTGAATTTTTTGAAAAAAAGATTTGCCATTCCTAATACAAATAGAGCAATATGTTAACAATGAAATTCACCTCTATTCTGAAAAAAAGACCCATTTAAATGACATTTCAAATTCCACAAATGAATAATATAACATGTTCTGTGTTTTGGTTGTCATCACCATCAACATCATATTTGAATAGACATTGAATGTCCAATGTTGAAATTCATAGGAAAAAAATTCTGGTTGGTGTTTCAATTTTCTCTCCTTTTTTTTCATCTGAAAAAAATCTTGTTTTTTTATGAATCAATTTTTCGATTATCTATGTTCCGGCATATTGGATGGTTTCAATTTCAAAGTCTATTTATCCGAGTTTTTTTCGTTTTATGTTGATCGAAACATTGAATAAAAATTGAACAATATCATGTCATCATCATCATAATCAACCATCAAATTGTAGAAAATTGTAATTTCCAATTTCATTTAATCTCATATAATAGATTTATGAATGATGACAACAGCGGCAGCAACAACAACAACAACAATGCAAATCGTATTTCGCAAGATTCATATGACAATAACACAAACAATATAAATTCAATTTGATTTTCAATTCTAAAATTGATGAAAATTTGCTTATCATGTGTGTGTGTGTGTGTGTCCTATAGCCAGATAGAGAAAAAAACAAAAGGCGACGAAGGAAATCGGCCAAATCAAATCGTGAAATGGTGATGAAATGAAATGAATTAAAAATTCTAATTTATTATTTCATTTATATCGTATTAAATTAATATTTTTTCACATTTCTCATCTTTTGTTCCATTGGTGTTTATTTTGTTTTCCGTTTTGGAAATTGTCTTTATAGAATTTTTTTTTTTTGTTTTCGAAAACAAATTCTCGAAAATAGCTTGTTCACATTTCATTTCATCCATTTAGTGGTGGGTGAGTATCCGGTCGGATTGTTGTGTTATCTGTTTGATTCAATGAGGATGTGCTGCTGGTGAACAAACGGGCTCAAACAAGAAAACTTTTCAATTTAGATGATTTTTTTCTGCTGTTTATTCATGAATTATCATTATCGAACGTTTTTATCGATTTAAAAGAAAAAAATGAAAATTTTACTTAGTGTCAATCATTATCCATGTTATGATCAGTGTTACAAAATTGAAATTTGTCCACTTTATTTCCATTCTATGTATTGATTATATTAACTTTTTTTCTTTTTCACTATTTTTCCAATTTAGCATATCCTGATCAAAATGTACTTGTCGGTCGTATAGCACATTTACCATGTCATTTGGCTGGACATCAATTTTTCGATGATAAAGAACCTGTACAAGAATCGGAAGATGATCCACCACCTGAAATATTATTACAGCAACAGCAGCAGCAAAAACAACAGTCACAAACAAATATACAATCATCACAGCCATTAGATATGATACAATTGATACTTTGGTATCATGGTGATGATATATCCGGTTCACCATTCTATAGTGTTGATGCCCGTTTACAGCAACAGCCATCATCATCATCATCATTGATGAATAATCAGAATGATTCATTCAATACTAATCAACAACAACAGAATCCAATTACAAATCAATGGAAACATTTTCTAATGGATCCATATAATGAACGTGCCAAATTTGTTGTTAATCATCATACTATTTATAGTAATCAACAACAACAAGAACAAACAACAAAAAAAATATTTGACAATTTTCAACAACAACAACAACAATCAGGAAATATTTTAATCAATCCATTTATGTTGATTATTGATCCGGTACAGGAACAAGATCAAGGCCTTTATTGGTGTCGTGTTGATTATCGTTGGACCCGTACAACTATCTCAAAAGTAAAGCTCAATGTATATGGTATGTGTTTTTTTCCACATTCAAGTCAATACTGATGATGGAAACCATAAAGAATCTTTATGTTTGAATTCAACATTATCATTATGATTCACATTAAAAATATCGTCAAATTCACAAACATATATTTAGATATAAAGCATGAGAAATCCAGATTGAGAATCGAAACCAAAAAAAAAAAAAAAAAAAAACAATAGAACAGCAGTACATTACACATTGAATGAAAAAAAAATTATTTAAATGTCAGTTGAGCTGGTTGTGGTGGTGGTTCTCTTCCTTTTTCTACATAATCACACACACACACACACACAATCATTATTCATTCATATAACCACAATCATTGTGTGTGTTTGTATCACAGGGAATCACCAATGTTGATGATGAGAATCTTCTTTATTATTAGCATTATCATTATATACGGATGTTATTTTGTTGTTTTTTTTTGTTCAGATCTAAATCCATTCATATGATGATGATGGTGATGGTGTTGGTTTTCGTTTTCGTTTTCCTTCCTTTTTTTCTTGTTTGTTTGGTTAGAACGAATGTGAAACAAAAATGAACAGAATTTACTCATTTATTTCATTTTTATAGCTTAGAATATTTTTGCAAATAATAACAATAATAATGATGATGATGATGATAACCCATAATTATAATAAACCCAATGAACAGTGTTTTGTTTTTCTCTCGTTTCTTTCAAACAATATTTCTGCTGATGTTCTATGATGAAAAATTTTATTTTCCTATTTGAAATCAAACAAACAAACAATTGTATTTTGTTTTTGATCTCTTTTGTGTTTGTGCTTGGAATAAGGGTATATTTCTGGGTTAGTAATTTTTTTTTGAACATAAAAAGATATACTATGAAAAATTAATTATTGAACTACATAATTGAATTTAATTCATCATTCAATTCTAATTGATGATAACAAAAAAAAAACATAATAAATTTTTTGTTTTGATTTTTTCCGTTTTCTTATTTCTTTTTTTTTCATCACATTTTTAATTTAGTTCCACCAAAAACGTTGACAATCTATTACTGGTCATTTACATCGATTATTCATCATCAATCATCATCACCAACATTATCATCAGAATTTCTTAATAATAAAAACAATACGGAAATTGATTTATTTGAACAATTTAAACTTGAATTACAACAAATTCTTTATCAACAACAAACATTATTGTTGAATCAAAGTCATAATAAGAATCATCATTATCAAACATTATTTAACCACCATCGTTGGCAATCATTATCATCATTTTTTCCATTGAAAGTGATTGAAATTAAATCAATTAATGTTATGATTGATTCAAGTGCCCCTAATAAACAACAACAACAACAACAATCTTCATATCAACAACAACGTACACAATATATACCGATTATCAATGTTGATGAACATTTGGATGCAATATTCGTATGTGAATCATTGGGTGGTGAGTAGAATTAAAAATTTGATTTTTTAAAGAATTTATAAAATTTTATTTATAATAAATACGAACATAAAAAAAACATTTATATGAAAATGAGTGACATTCACGATTAAAAATTCATTCAATGAAAACCAAACGACATATTCGATCCATACATATAAATACGGGTAAAGAAGATTGTAATATGCACGAAAACAATGATAAAATAACTCAATAATCCAACACCGATTACAATTGCCAACACTTTCAATAAATCAGTAATGATAACAAACCAACAAACAATAATGGCCATGAGTAATTTTAATGCCAGAAAACTTTTAAATGAGAACAAAGTTCTTGGAAAATAACGTCGATCATTTTGTTCAGGAATTTCTTCATCTTCTTCTTCATCATCATCTTCTTGTTCTTCATTTTTATCTTCTTCTTTTTCTTCATCATCTTTTTTTTTCTTTTTTTTTTCTTTTTCTTTTTCTTTTTTGTCTTTTTCTTCTTCTTCCTTTTCTTTTTCTGGTTCTTCATGTATTGTATCTAATGACATGCCAAAGTATCCCCAATCTTCATCTGGTTTACCCATTGTTTTTTTTTTTTTTTGATTAGAAAATTTACTTTTGTTTATAAAAAATGATTCAATAGTTTTAATAAATTTGCTTTCAATTCAGTTGTGTTGTGAATGTGATTTTAATGTAACGATTCAATGTTTATATTTATACAAAATCACATTGATTCTAAGCTGGCCAAACAAATTAATCAACAATAACATAATGAAAAATATGAATTTTCAATGAATAATAATAATAATAAATTTATTTGATTTGAATAATTTTATACAATCAAGAATTGAATTTCATTTTCAAACAATTCTTACTTTTTCCCATTGTTATTGTTGCTATTCATTTGTTGTTTGAAAACTCGAGAGCCCAAAGTAATTTTTTTGTTTTGTTTTGTTTTGTTTTATTGCAAATAAAATGATAATAAATTCATTCATTTTGCTTTTACTACACATCTCTTTATTTGGAACATTGGTTGGGAAAAGTCAAAATTTTTGATATTTTGTATTAGAAAACATGTCTTGGTCTGTGTAAATATCTTGATAAACAATCCAAACACAAACACACACACACACACACACACACATACTTAAAACTTTCAAAAATATTATGATGTACTACTTCAGGGCCTAGTTGGCCCAAATGTTTGAATGGTGCATGGTTGTCCATTTCATATCGATTCTTTTGCCAGAAAAATAATTCAAAAATTCTCTCTCTTTCTCGATCTCAATAATTCAGATATACTTTTCAGCATCTCGAACCATTTTTTTTCGTTGAAAAAATTAAAGAAAATAAAATTTTATATTTTCTTTATATTCACATTTGTAAATTGAAATTTATTTCAACAGAGAAAAAAATCTGAATCTGAATCCAAAATCAAAATCAAAATCGATTCGTTCGTTCATTCATTTTCGATCATGGCTGTTTGTTGTTGTTGTTGTTGTTGTTTTTCATCGAATCCAAATTCAATTCCATTCAATTTGATGATGATGATGATGAGGATGGAATTTATTTTTCTTGGTTCCATTTTTTTTTTATTCTCCAAATTCATTTCATCTCAATTTTTGGTCAAAAATTTGAGTGGTGAAGTGAATAGTTTGTATACAAAATTGTTGTGTGTGTGCATAGTATTTGTGTTCATTGAGATATGAAAAATATACAGATAAAAATTTCAAGTTTTATTTTTGGTATCCAAATGTTATATATTTTTTTATGATTTAGAAAAACTTTGTTGAATGCTCAATAAAAAAAATTCTCTCATATCTGATATATAACATGTGATATATTTGTCCAGATAAACAACAACAACAACAACAACAACATCAAAGGATGATTGACCATCATATAAAAATTGATGATGATGATGATGAGTTCAATGTTTGTTTGTTCAAATTCAATTCAATTTATTCAATTGAGCATTTTGAAAATTTTTTTTTTTAAATTTTGTTATTGTAACTAAACAACACGAAGTAAGGTAATAGAAAATGTTTGTTTGTTTGTTTCCTTAAGTGTTTCACTCTTGTGAATGAGAGATCGATCCGGTGATCGAGTAACCGAGATGAAAAAAAAAATTCCATTTGTGTGTGTGTGTGGCTCAAACAACAATCTTCAATAAATGTCTATTTTTCTCGTTCCATTTTTTTTCAGAGTGAGTAAAACTTGAACAAAAGAATTCTGGAAATTTTTATATTTAAAAAGTTTTCGTTTCGAATAAGAGAGACAGAAAAAAAAACATTTCAGTTTTAGTATTTTTTTGAGCATCTTGTTATTCTTGAATTGCTTTGACAATTTTTCTTTTTTAATGTTCACTCACTCTAAATATTTTTTCCTTTGCTTGGTTTTTCTTTGTTGACATTTTTTTTTATTTTTCTCTCCCTTCCCCCCCACATTTCTCTCTTTTACATTGTTCAGTCAAGTTGTTTTCGGTCGTATTTTATGGACAAAATTTTTTTTTTGTTTTCAAAAATTGTCCATCCATGTCCATATCCTGAGATGTTTTTTAATGTTCCATAACCATGTTTCCATCAATTGTCAGTAAGAAATTTCGTTTTCTGTATACATTTTTTTTCTTTATCTCTTTCCCGGTTTTCTAATCATCATCATTGAATGAATGAATGACGATCGTCATCTTATTTTTCGGATTATTAAATCTTTCATCAGATCGGTTTCTGGTATTTTCCGTATGGAAATGGAGTTTTTTCACTTTTTTTCTCAACAATTGTTGGTGTTGAATGTAACAAGATACTTGTTGTAATAAGAAAATTATTATCAAAAAAATTTTTGTGGAAGAAATACGAAAAAAAAATTTGGTTTGAAAAGTTTTTTTTTCTTTTGTGCAGACCAATGTCATCATTGCAAATAATGATGATGATGACAAGCAGACAGAAAAAAAAATTTCTACATCGTCTAAATGTTTCGATGACCCTATGTTCATATGTGGATGGAAAATTTCTTTTTCACTTTATACATACGCCACCAGTATCTTTTTCCATTTACCCTCACACTCCCCCACCCCCCCAAAAAAAAACAACAGGAAAAAATAGGAAAATTCATATAATCATCAAGTCAACACCAAACATTTGGAATCGGAATCTTTTTTTTTTCTTCATTTTCGGTAATTTTTTTTCCCCACTGTTACACATGTATTTTAATCGAACACGAAAATAAAATAAAATTCATTACATCACGTATTAAACATTAGAATGGTGTATAAACTTGCTTGAACATACACAAGTCCTTTCCAAGTTTCACATTCATTCATTTATTTTGATTTCAACATCAAAACTTGAACAAAATGGAATGAAATAAAAACAGAAAAAGGACATCTCGAAACATTTTGCTTGTTTCAAATATGAAGACATTCATTTTTCTTTCATCACATCTTGTTTTGTGTAAATTGGTCATCTGTTCAGCTGTTTTATTTTCTATTTGGCTATTTTTTTTTATTTGGAATTTTGGTTGTTTTATTTTTTTTAGCTCTTATTTCCTCTATGTTGTATATATATAACAAATATAAAAGACACAAAACTCGTCCATCGTGTGTTTATCATCATCCAGATTTACGTTGAATAATATATCCCTTGAGATCAATTATCCGACCTTATTATTATTAACCAGATTTATCTTTTTCGGATTCATTTTCCATCATCCTCTTTAAACATTGATAATGAGTGTTTTATATGTGTTTTTTTTCCACACGTAAACCCGTGAGACAACGAACGTAAAGTTATATGGTTATTTTTTCATTTGTTTGTTTCTAGCTGATGTTGTCGTTGCTTTTTTATTTGAACATTTTTTTTTGATTCTATTCCATGTAATTCTCAATGTGAATGAATGAAAATCATGTAATGGAATTATTCATGAATTATTTAATCGGTTGTGTTATACATACTCCTGTGTAAGAGATTTGTAACGACGAAATAAAACGTATAATAATATTTTGTAACAAAATTCTTGTTTTGTTTTGTTTTGTTTTTTGCCATGCATGACATCGACTAATGTCATGTCCGTAAAAAAAACGCAATGAGTAAAAAAAACAAATTAGTGTTATGGGAAAACAAATGGAAAAACAAATTAGTAAAATTGTTTAACGAGAATAAAAAATATATATTTGGCTTCATTCATTCATAACCTAGAAATCTGGTTGTGAATAACTTGAATGAACCGGAACTTGTATATTCATATAATACGTGATTTTGTTCAGTGATATATATGTGTGTGTGTAGTAAAATAAATGTTGTTTTTCTGACCATTTCTCTGACCAAATGCCCTACCCCCTCACTCACCACTATAATTATTTCAAGAGAAAACATTCAAACACTATACTTGATAAATTTCGTTAACCAAAACCAATTGCTTATGCTATGTTGTTGTTGTTGTTGTTGTTGTTGTAAAATCTAATCTAATTTACAATCTTATAAACATTACAATAATAATGGAATAATTTTCTTTTGCAACAACATCACAGTGGTAGATTCTATCACTAAAAACAATACTAAAACAGTAAAAAGTGTTGAGTAAAAATTCTCGTACAATAATTGTGTGAAATGAAGATTTATATTGTAAATAATGTTATTATAACGAATAACAATCAACCAAGTTGATTTTTGATTTTTTTTTTTTTTGGTTTCTCAATTACTGTGTTGTGTTTATATATGTGTTGTAAATGTCTAATTCAAATGAATAAATTTTTCACTTTTGAACCAAGGATGTGTGTAATTCTATATACTTGAGACAAGTATCATCATCGTATGTGATCCATGAGTGATACACGAATATAGTAGTAATATTATTTTTTTTTTGTTAGTTTAAATGGACAATACATGACCAAGTGGATTGATGATGCCAAACACTCACACACACACACACATATAATATACATACACTTATGAACATTATGATTATGATGATGATTCATAATGTGGCCTAAAATATTATTAAATATTTACCTTTTTCTAAATTATTATTATTATTATTATTACCGTTTGACCTTTGCATTTGTCGAAAGTTCATTGTACTTTAAATTAATATATTGTGTTATTATTGGTGGTATTCAATTGCATTTCCGAAGAAAATTGAATGAAAAAATGAATTTCAAGAATTTTTTTTTTTTTTTTTTTGGTTCATAAACCCAAACAAAATGGATTTATATGAAACGGATAAGTTGCCATAAATTTTGGTATCGGTATCAAAAAACAACAACAAAATCATCATCTTTGAAGTATAATTATTTTAATTGACTATTTCCATTTTTATGATGATCATCAATTTTTTTTATCCAGTTTTTAGTTCCATTTCATGTTTGGACCATTGCTCCATTGCTAACCTTGCTTCGTTTACAGCGTGAACACTGTGAGAAAATGAAAACAACGAAAAAAAAGATGCCATTATCATCATTCCCTGTTTATTTTTTTCTGAATGAGATTTTGAAAGCATTGTTTGGAAAAGATAGTGGATAGGTGGACTTTGGGATTTCCTTTTTTTTCCACACAATCAGCCATTTTTTCTCTTTGTTTGGAGAAATTAACGATGAATTTCTTTGAAAATAAAACAATTTAGCTGACCAGGTCTGATCATTTATTAGGATTTAGCATTTGTTCAACAAGCTTTCATATAACCTGGTTATCCATTTTTTCAATGGTCGGTTGTTTTTTTTTTCAAAACCAGGAAAACACATCTGCACACAGCTATTTCAATAATGATCGGTAATTTTCTTTTTGTTTTTTTTTATTATTTTTTCCCTTTTCTATTGTTGTTTTTACTATTCAGGAATTTTTTTTTTCATTCAACATTTTTTTCCGTGAAATAAATAAATTTTTTTTTAAATTCAAATTTGTTTCCTGCCAAATACAACAACGACAACAACAACAAAAAAAATGATAATCAACGAATGAAAAAAAAGCGAAAGTGAGAGAATATTTATTTCATTAAATTTCATTACACACATACATTGTGTCAAAACTTTTTTTTTGAAATAAACAAACAAACCAAAAATATAAGAATAAATAACAAATGATAAACGACAGAGATATATACCTATATAATACAGAAATGGACAAAAAAAATGCATTTTCCACCATCTAATTCTGGCTTTTTTCTTTCATTTTTCACTGCTATTGTTGTTGTTGTTGTTGTTGTCGCCTTATCGACTATGAGAAGATCCTATAGGATTCTGGAACTTTTTTTTTCTTTGTTTTTGTTACAAACAAACAGAACCTATTGGAGATGAAACGATTGTGAACCAACAACAACAACAACAACCAGTGTGTTTCGGGTATTTTTTTTTCGATTCGCTATCTGGCACTTATTTGTTTTTTTTTTTTTGGTTATGTGATGAAATTTTATTTTTTGTTTTTTTTTTTTTTGGTCATAAAAATAATAATAACAAATAGCTTTGACAAAGGGTGTGTTGTGTGTATTGACAAACTTTTTTTTTGGCTTTATAAAAAGATGAAAAAAAAAATTTTTTAAGTCTGAAAATAATGCCAAAAAAACTGTGAATTCTGTTTCTAAACAAAACAGAATAAACAAAAAAAAATACAATAGAACAAATCGTAATACCTCGACACACATACAATGAACATAAAACCAACCTAATATTGAGCTCAACATCAACAACAACAACAACAACAACGATATTAAATTGGATTGAATTAAATTAATTTTTTTTCTGTTTCACGTTTCCATCCAATACACACATTGTATCCATTGTGTATGTGTGACTGGCTGAATTTTGAAACAAATGATATGATGATTATATAAGCTCTCTCTCTCTCTCTCTCTCTCTCTCTCTCTCTCTCTCTCTCTCTTGCCATTTATAACAAATATGAAACGTGTATGTGGGGGAAGGGTGGGGAGGATTTATTTATCTTTAGTTGAGTTTGGTCAGGAGGAGCTGAAAAGAGATTAGGTTATATTTTTCATATTTTATGAAAACGTTTTTTCGTCTTGATCTTTTTTGGGATTTTTTTCCTTTTTTGTTTTGTTTTTGTCGATCGGTGTGTGTGTGTGTGTGTGTGTGAGTGTGGAAAACAGAACAAATTCTGAAAACATAATCCACTTATAAGCGATCTTTTGCTATATATCGAATAAGAATTTGATTCACGATTTTTTTTTCGTTTTGTTCTTTGGTTCAAAAACAAATTGAACTTGAAATCAACAACAACAACAGTAACACAAATAATCAATAACAAAACTTGATAGCAAAAAAAAAAATGAATTGAAATTTATTATCATCATCATCATTTTTAGATGAAAAACCAAATGAAATTTTTCTCTGAATAAAGTGATGAAAATATTAATGTTTTTTTTTTGTTGTTTTTGTTTTTTGTTTAAAAAATCTGAATATTTTTTGTTATATATTGGATTATTATTATAATAAACTTTCTGTTTTCGTCGCATCGCATTTCTACGGTTAGATCACCTGTAGTGTTGAATGTTTCATTTAACGTTGTTGTTTTTAAAATCATTGTCTAGTGCAGGGAAAAGATAATAATGTATCCAAGTGAGAATCAAATAAATCTTTTTGTCTTTTTTTTCTATTCATCCATAAGGTACAAGATTTTCCTTTTTATTCCAATTATTGTAAGTTAGTGTGATGGAACGATAACATTTACCGGTTTGTATTATGTGTATGTTTGCGGGTATATATATATTCTTTGGTGTTCTATGTCAACCTAAACGAAATCAAACATAAACATGTTTTCGGTTATTTTAGATATTCCACCATATATCCAATAGACCAGATCGATCCATATATTATATCCAAATGAGTCAATGTTTTTTTTTCTTCTGATATTTTATTCCATGACATTCAAGAGTCTTTGATGTTTATCGTTTTCGTTTTCTTTTCTGTTTTTTCATCATTTGATTATTATTCTAACATAATTGGATGATGTTATTGTTTATGCGATGACCATCATCGAACAACAGTGACAAAAACACCGGTTTGTCATTGTTATTGTTCAATCATCAATATGACCTGTGTCAATATTCAGTCTAGCTATTTTTTTTCACTATAGTACATCACTTGCACACACACACAAATATAAAGCCCCGAGCTTTGATGTATAAAAAACTTTTTCATAAAAATTTTTGTATTTTCTTCTGGCATTTTCATCATTGTTGTTGTTGATAAGATGATGAACACCAGATGTATATAATTTTATTTTTTTTCAAAAAAAAAAACCAGAAAAAAATGTATCGAAACAACAGCAATAATAAAATGATAACAACAACAACAACAACAACAAAACAAATGTATAGCAATGAAAAAGCAGCCAGGAAACATAATAAGGAAAATATTTCACAAATATATGTCTTGGGACATTGTCTTTGAACAATACAAGCCTAGTCAACACTATTTCTCTCTCTCTCTCTCTCTCTCTTTCACTTTTACTAATGATTATTGATGAAATATAACAAAACCATTGATGAAAAGCGCCAAAGAAATTATCCCGATTAATATATAACACCCACAAACATACAGAATGAATGAATAGATGAATTTTCAGATTATGATCATCATATATATAGCCGTTTACTTGTCGCAATTGTTAATATATCATAGCAAAATTTTCATAAACCAAAGTTTTTCAACAATAAAACAAAACTTTACTATCAACAACAACTCTTTTTACAGGTGATTCAAACATTTTTCGAATTTTTTTTTTTCTCTTAAATAATGATTCTGATTCTGATTACATCTATATTCTTTTTTTTTCTCTTTACGATCATTACCTCATTCATTTTGGTAACATTGTAATATTTACAACATTACCAGCAGGATTTTTTTTTGTTCTAAAGATGAATCGTTTTTTCTGTCGTCGTCGTCGTTGTTGTGTATATGTTGTGATCTAATTTATTTTCATTTAGGCTTGATTTATTTTCCATTGATACGATGATATGTTTTGTGTGTTTACTTACTTGCATGTTTGAATTTATTTGTCGTGAATGTTTTTGTTGTTGTTGTTGTTGTTGTTGTTATTGTCATCATTCATTACATATAGTTTGATTTGGTTTTCGTTTCTGGTGTTTCACAAAACAAGAATCTATTCTTAATGAAGACAGACCTATTGTTATTGTTGTTGTTGTTGTTGTTGTTTGGTTTTTGATAATGATGATCTTGATGATCACACCTACGTGCATTATAGACACACATTTTATAGTTGTAAAAGAATTTCTTAATTGCTGCAGTTTGTTTTGCTTTTTTTTCTGATTTTTGGCATTCACAAATTCATTTATATATTGGTGTGGAATAGTATGATGTTTTTTCTTGTTCCTATTCCATTGAATCAATTTTCATTTTTTGCTTGAGGCATTGTTGAAATGGGCAAAAATCAAAACAATTCGCCGAGAAATTCGTGAAAAAATCTAAAGAAACTTGAACATCTTTCTGATTTAATCTTTTTTTTCCCATTCATTTAATGTTTTTAAACTGGGAATTCGATTCAAACATTCACGCGATGGGCATTTATACGAATATTTAAGTTTTTTTTTCTGAAGCAAATTTTTTTCTCATTCTTGAATTCTCGATGATTACATCACGAATTTTTTTCCATCATTGAATTTTGTGAATTTTACGATTTTTTTTTTTGTTTTCGGAAAATTTTCAATTCAAAAAAAAAATCAATTTTTTAAATGTACAAAAAAAACCAAATGCACGCAATCATCATGAGAAAAAAAATCAACTGGAAGAAGATCGATCCAATTGGATCATAATCATAATCATTATTTGTTTATTCTATTAGATATTCTGTAGATGATGATGATGAGAGAACGAATATTCTAAAAGTAAAAGTCTTATTTACTTTGGCCTCTTTCTCGTGCTCAGATTCTTATCATATCCAAACAAACAAACTGAAAATATTCAAATTCTGATTTTTTTTATTGATTTTCGACCATTTTTCTTCAGATATTCATATCTTTGCTTCATTATGAGATCGTCATTTGTAACAACAAATTGAAATAATATAATATAATGGAAATTAATGAATTTTCATTTTTTTGATCATTTTTTTCAATAATAATAACCATCATCAATAATTCATCAATCGGATTGATCAATGATGATCAATACGATTGAAGTCCCGTCCAATGAAATGTGAGTAGTGAAAAAAGTGAGAAAAAAAAACAAAACTCCCACCTATTGTGAGCACACTCACACACAGCATTGATGGTTTTTTCCGAATTTCTTACCAATTTTCAAATCGTTTTTTTTCTTTTTTTTTGAGAAATGGTTCGATACGAAAAAAAAGTAAAATATATTCCCTAGATTCAAAACACTAAATTCAAACTTATATGAATGATATCCAAACTGACTGATATTCTTTAAGAAACAAACAGAATTTCAAGCTAAAAAAAATATATATATAAAAAAACCGAAATGAAACGATCGAATCCAATCGATTTCACAATGATAAATGATGAATCGAAATTCGAATCCCGAATCTTGAATGGTTGGCCATCAGCTCAAATAAAATTTTACTTCCACCCGAATTTTTTTTCACCACATCTCCCTCCGTGTAAAAAAATGACATCATCAGAATCGAAAAAAGAATTTTCTCTCCTGTTCACGTTTCACGGTACAAGATTTTAGTGATCTAGTGACGAAAGAAAAATGGAATTGATCCATACACACACACACACACACGCACAAACGATGACACACACAGAAAACATAATTATATGTGCGGACAATTTCAACACCGTTATTTTGGTGTATGTGTGTGTATGGGTAATAAATAATGTCTGTGTTTTTCTTATCCATATAAAAAACGAATGAAAAATTTTATCCAGCTGATTGATGTTTTTCTTCGTTTTTTATTTATTGATTTTTTTTGTTTTTGCAGTTTTTTTTTTGTTTTTCAAAATTGCTTAGTTTTTTTTATGGCTTCAATTTTTTTTAATCTATGATTTTTTTTCATTAAATTTTATTCATCGCTAGGTAATCCATCACCAACAATACATTGGTATTGGAATAATCGTCGATTAGATACAATGGGAATGACTTCAACGATATTTCAATGGCAAAATTTTACATTGAGATCAACATCATCATCATCAATGGAAAATAATGATTCACGATTCAATGTGATCAATATTGGCCTTGTTAAGAATCAAACGATTTATGATCATATTATTATTCGACATTCATCATCATCATCATTATTTAATGTTACAAAAAAATTACCAACATCTGAAAATAATTCAAAACATCGAATACTAAGCATATTATTTATACGACATATAGAACGTATGGATCAAGGTACAATCATTCGTTGTCAATCAACAAATTCACCACAAGTGCCTCAATCAAAATCATTGAATAAATTATTCAAAATTAATGTTAATTGTATGTATCTCTTTATCTATGATGATGATGCTGAATTCCATATTGAATTTGAATTTATTTTTTTAGTGAATCCAACAAAAGCACAGATTGTTGATGTAAGACGTGATGGTATGACCATTGGTAGTATGGTACATGCTACATGTCTTACATGGGGATCGAAACCACCAGCTAAAATATTCTGGTTCATACATGATCGGCCATTATCGGATATTAGGTAAATCATTACCATGATTATTATTCAAATTTTCATTCATTCATAAATTACATGGCAAGAAGAAAAATGTAGATTAAAAAAACTGCGAATTTTCAACTACAATTGCAATATAGACTAATTTCATCTGTAATTAGTATACAATAATTGCCGGAAATTCTTTGGGAGAAAAAAATTCCGCAAATTTCCGTTTCACACGCCCATTATGTTTACATTTTTGTTATCTTCGGTTCTTGAATTGAGTCTGGAAAAAAATTCAGAACAGATAATTGAGATATTTAGGACTTTTATGCATGAATATTCTGTTGCTATTAATTAATTGACTTTTTTTAAAAAAAAAATGTTTAATTATTGAATTAATTTTAATGTTTTTTCTGCCTACAATTTTTATTAGTGAAATTATATTCGATACAAATATGACGACAAAATCACAGGTTCATTTTCAATTACAATCAATTGATAATGGTCGTCAATTAACTTGTATTGCCTTACGTTTACGGAATTCATACGATTTTGAGCCCGAATTAAATCTGGAACAGCAACAACAACAAAATGATCATCAACGTCCGAATACAAATAAAATCGAAACGATAATCATTGCAGAAATTCTTCAACAACAACAATCATCATCATATCGTATGAATAGTAAAAAAAATTCGTGGATCAATATAGAACAACGAGAAAAATTGTCCACAGAATCTCAACAACAAACAAAAAAATTTATCAAAAAACGTAGAAAACAACAACAACAACTTGAAAATCAAAATAATACTCAAAATGGTGGTGATGGTGATGAGGATGTGAACAACATTGTTATTGGCAATATCAATAATAATCATGGCAATAACATGAATCGATCCAAAACAACGATCGATATCAATGGTAAATTTTATCGATAATAACAATCTGAATTCTATATGATAATGATGGTCATTATAATTTTTTTTATTGTATTATAGACAATTCTTCTGATGGTGATATTGATAATAATAGTAGTGGCAATAATATTGATGATGATGATGATGGTAATGATTATCAACTTGTTCAAAATAATAATTATCATCATATACCACGTTTTTTATCGTCAACGAAATCGATGACAACGAAAACAACAACGTCCATCACCTCAATGATTCATAATTATCGTTTTAATTTCTATGTTTATGATCAAATTACATTGACTGTTGAATGTAAGTTTAGTGTTTTTTCTTTTGATTATATGAAAGAAAAATCAATTCTTTTTTCGGTTGTTTTTTTTTCGAGTGAGAAAACTTAACAAGAATCATAGAATTTTGTAACTTTAAAAATGATTTTCATTTTTAAACATCAAAAAGATTTGTTACAAATTTTGATTCTGTTTCGGTACATGAATACTCTTAAACTAAAAAGCTAATTGAAACTAATATTTTTTCTTCTAAAACATCAACGATAAATATGGATTCTCAATCATCTTAATCTGGATTCATTCATATTGATAGATTTTTTTTTTTACTTTCACTTCGAAGATGACAACTTTGTTTAAAAATTTTATTTTCGAATCATTTATCTTAATAATCGATTCGATACTGAATATTGAATCACTCATACATAGTCACGAATCCGGAAAGTGTCAGAAACGAGAGAGAGAGAGAAAAAAAAAATTCCAGCCGCTTTAAGTATATCACCATCAATCTAGAATTACAGAATCGAAAAAAATCCAGGAAAATTTTTTCAAAACATAAATGTTTAGTAGTTGTTTATATACCGCACATGCATTTTTAAGATGATTCTTATTAAGACGCTCATGAGAACTTATAAATGTTTTTGTTTTTGTTGTTATTTGATTCCTTATTACTCATTTTTCTTAGACACACACACACACACACACACACTGAAAATCAACTGAGAAATCGTTGCCAAACAATATTTGATGATTTCTCTATAAAATAAAGATTGTGAACAAATTCGAATGAAAATGAATGAATGAAACGTGCAAATGTACAATATTGAAGGATATTATTATGATTTCGAAACTTTTTTTCCTGAACGATGAACAGATTTTTTTTTGAGCTAATAAAGTGTGTGCATGTATGTGTATGTGTATGGAAAAAATAATTTTAAAGTTTGGCAAGATTTCCGTTTTTTTTTGTTTTATCATCATCAATTTGATTGAAATTTTTTTTCTTTTTTTTTCTTTTTGGTTTTCTTGTCACTATTTTTTTTTTTTTTTTTTGATCGTCTTTGGAACGTCTTTTGCCGATGCTGATGTTGTTGTGGTTATGGATACGTGATATATCGATGTTTTCTTCCTTTTTTTTCTGGATCGACATAACTTGATGGTTATTGGTTTCTGTGGTTGTTGTTGTTGTTGTTGTTGTTATGGTGTATTACTCAATATCGATTATAGATTTACCAAACATAACAATCGATATAATGGAAATATACGATGGAAATTCAATGATGATGATGATGACTATCCAGGAACATCATAAACATCAACATCATCATCAGAATAGAATAGTCAACGTTGATAATAATGATATTAAAACAATGAATTCAAATACAACAACATTCGATCAACAGAAATTGAACAATCGAACATTGTATGATAAAAAAACAGCAACTACTACTACTACTACTACTACCGGAACTACATTCCACAATAATAATAAACGTAATAACAGGAACCGGAAAGTATTTGTCAAAAATCGTATAAAATTACGTTGTATTATTGATTCGAATCCGGAACCATATCGTATTCGTTGGCTATTGAATCATCGTGATATCACCTTGTTGTTCGTATCGAATGGTAAGAGAAAAGAGAATTGCAAAAAAAAAACAAAACGAAAACCACACATTTTTATTCAGAAATTAATTTCATCATTTTTGCTTTATAGAATATCAATTATTGGATAAAAATCGTACACTTTTAATCGATGGCGGCGGCGGTGGTGGCGGTGGTGGTAGTCTAGGTCGAAAACATGAAGGAAAATATCAATGTTCAGCATATAATAAACTTGGCCGTGGTGATTCATCCGAGCTAATCATTTCTGTTCTACGTAAGTTGTTTGTGTAAAAGAAAAAATCAACCATTGTTTTTTTTTGTTCACACACATAGAATTTTCAAACTTTTTTTTGCATTGAATTTTTTCCGGTATTGTTTTTACAAAATTCTAGAATTTGTTTAATTGTGTGTGTGTGTGTGAGTAGTGGATATTTAGTAGAAAGTTTTCATAAAAAAAATTCCAATTATTTTCATCCATTGTTGGTTGGTTGTAATTTTTAAAACTTTTTTTTTTGTTTTAATTTTGATTTATTCCAGGTATTTCTAAAGAAAAAAAACGACAAAATTCCAGGTGTTTTTTTTCATAATTATTTTTTTTCACCTTTTTCATTCAGTTTTAATGAATGAACGAAACGTTCCCACCTCTGCTTCATTGAAACAATTAAAACAAAATTTATATTTTCAAGTCGATTTATCACACTGGAAACAGTGGATAAAAGTGCCACAAAACATTGTTTTCGTGTTTTTTTTGTCATTGAAAGAAAAATGAATTATTTTATCATTATTTTTTTTCAACAAAGGTTTTTTTCGGTTACATTCAATTCAAATCCTTTTTGTTGATGTCGCGCATGTGCCCATCATCATAGTTTTATTGATATTGATTGATTTGATGAATGATGATGATGGTGATGTTTTACAATAAACAAATGCATTGTCATCGTTAGTAGTTGGTGGTAGTAGTTGGTTTCCAATGTTTTCACAAAATACTGATGCTGATGACTAATTGTTGTTTTTCGATCCTTTCGAGATGGGAAAAAAAGTTACAGAAATAAAATGAAAAAAAAATTCGATCGAACTACGACAACAAAGATTTGTTCTACGGCTAACGAATAACTGAAAGAAAAAAAAATGAATCGATTTCTTATACAAGTTTTTATATATTGTGTGTGTGTGTGTGTGAATGTATGTGTGTTTAGAATTTGGACCGATGTTTTTGTCACATTTAATTCTTTCTTTCTCTCTCTCTCTGTGTTTTTTAATGTTTCGAGAATTTCTGTCTCATTACTTGGTAATGGTTCTGACGTTAAGCTTCAAAAGATTTAATTCGATCACCAAGACAAAATTCAAATTTATTTTTCGCATTTGATTCTTTATTTTTTTCCAGATGATGAAAAATCGTATCAAAAAAAAAAAATAAATAAAAAAAAATTGCAGAATCCATCTATTCGAGAAAAATCAAATTATAATTATCATTGGAAAAATTGTGATTTTCCTTTGAAAAAAAAAAATTTCTGGCGATTTTCCTATTTTTCAATTTCACTTTCACACCTTATGTATGTTTAATTTGTTGTTGCTGTGTTGATAATAACTTGAACATGTAATTGACTGATTTTGGATTCTCACACCAATTGTGTATTGTCAATAATAAATAATAATTTGTTACGGAGTGAAAAAAAGAGAAAAAAGTTTTCTCAACAACCAATCGATGATAATTTCACGATAATTGACCATAATTGTGGCTATTTGAATCAATGATACAAAATGAAGAATACTTTTTTCTTGAAGAAAATCTTATTATACTTACTCGATTCTCTGAATTCTCAGATACTTTCTTCTATGATTTTTTTTTAGACGAAAAGAAAATTAGTTACCTGTTATGATTTATGATGCTTTTTATCTCAGGAATTTCTTTCTTCTTTTTATTCCTATGATTAAAATAATATACCCTGTAATGTTTAGGTATCTCATATAACAATTTCCGTGTACATTTGACTTATTATCTCTAATGATAATTAATTTTTTCATTATCATTATCATCATCAGTCTGATTTTCATTTTCATTGGATTTGTACAAGTCAAGTATGTGTATCTTGAAACCACCAGATAATAATGATTATGATGATATATCATGGGAATCCTAATCATCATCACAAATTGTTACTATTTTTTTCTAGTTGAAAGAATGATATCATATATAATTATCATTACTTTGTTTTAAATTATAATTCTGTTTTTGTTCAAAGTAAGAAAAAAAATTCAGAAATTTAATTATATTAAATCTTAAAAATGATAAAGAAATTTTTTTTTGTAATATGAAATAAATAGACTAACTATAACGAATCTGGAGCCAGAATGAGGCAATGATGTTTGACCAAAAAATTTTTTTTTTTACTAAATTCTCTCCATAATCTTTCTCTGATCAAAATGTCACATTTGATGTATGTATGTTGGTGTCTGTTTGATCTGAAAAGAAGAAGAAGAAGAAGAATTAATAGAATTGAGTATCTATCCAAGAAAAAAAGGTCGTATTATAATGTTGTTCAAATAAAAAAAAAATCCCAAGAGAAAGCATCTTCAATGATTATGATAATAAATCCTGTGCATATGTATAAATGAATCCAGAATCCTATTCCTATTTCCTATTTGATTAAATTGCTTATTTGTTGCCAAATTTACACCAAGCAAAAGTACTTGCATTATATAATCATAATACTAATAACAAAAAATCCGAAATTCATATATATTATGCAATATATATGACGGCGTCGAACGAAGCAAAAAAATGATGATGATGATGAAATTGAAATCAAATTGAATTGAAATGGATTCATTCACAGACACAAAGCAAATACAAATACATTGAGAGAACAAAGAATATATTATATTTATTCGAATAAAAGCGGAAAAAGAATTAAGGAAATGCAAACGAAAATGATTATTATGATGATGATGATGAAAATTGGAATTATTAATGAATTTCATTTTTTTTCTCATTTCTGGTTTATTGCTTGAATTTATTTTTCCCTCACCAATAAACCAATATTTATATTCCATTTGGAACACATATTGGCTAATTATATATGATGATGATGATGATGATGACAAATGGCGTGGGCGTTTTGTTTCTCAATATCCAAAATGTGTGTATGTTGTGTGCGAATTTTTTTTCCTTACTCTTTCTGTTTCAACATATATACTGAACAAAGGATTTATGTTTTAATTGAATAAATTTTTTCTTCATCTTTTAACGAAAAAAAAAGATTTTTTTCCTGTTTCTGGTTCGTCGATCCAAAAAAAAATTCTTATTCGTTATAAGTCGTAGTTGTCGGTTTTTATTTTTTTTTTTTTTTTTTTTTGGTGTTGTTGGTAAAACAAATTATGAATTCAAATGGGCGTCATTATTGTCGCCATTGTCGTTTTTGTTGCATGTTTGGTGATGACGTGTCTATGCGGTTTGTTGCTGCCGCGTGCGGTTATATAATTTGTGATAATTTGTTTTAGAAAAAAAAGAAAAAACAAATTGTGAAAAAAAATTCACACTAAGATCATATTACTTTCTTTAAAACTTGCAATGAATAAGATGATGGCAAATGAAAAAAAAATTTATAATAATGACAACGGCAAGAATAAATAAATGAACAGAATATTCTACAAAAATTTGCATGAATGAAAAAAAAGAAAATTTATATGCAGAAAACAAAATTCGTCCATTTCATTCATCATTCTACATTTTTCCTCCCCATTATTTAACAATTTTAACTCTTTTCTTTTTTATTTTTTTTCCGGTTTATTGATTCGATATATCATTTCATCATCATTATCATTATCATCATCGTTATGAATTTTGGATAAAATATATTTTGTAATATTAAAAATAGGACCACCAAAATGTGCCTTTAAATCACCATCAACGAAGAATCTATCGTCATCTACTACGACGATGAGTTTATCATCAACAACAACATCAACACATGTGACAAAGATTGATTCGGTAATCAATTATCCGGCAAATTTATTCTGTCAAGTTGATGCTACAATGCCATCATCATCATCATCATCATCGATGATGATTGATGATCGATTATGGATTTATTGGCAATTACCAAATAATCATTATATATTGACAATAGATCATCATGGAAAATTATTACGAATACCAATGAAACGTTTTGATCAATTCCGGAAATTACGGGAAAAATTTTCACCACCAATATTGTCATCATATACAAATGATGATGAAAATCGTTTATTTGATGAACAAGTTGCCGATCTACTTGATCTGCATGATCTTAATGATGATGATAATAATAATGATAATGTTGGCTATGATGAACAACAACAACCAGATATTAATGATTATCGTCGTATAACATTAGCATCGAATGATGTACGATCACGATTGACGATCATACCACGTTCAAATATAGATTTTGGTTTATATCAATGTTGGGCAGAAAATATTTTCGGTTCAAATCGTTATGAACCATGTTTATTTAATCTGACAAACAATGATTTCGATGTTGATGGTAACCAACAACAACGTAATCATCAAAAATCAGTTTGGAAAAATACAACCACCAACATACGTAATGTATTGAAACAAAAATCAAAACTTCCACATCCGGTTACAAATTGTACGACAACATTCCTGATCGCATCATTACTATCGATTCGTTGTCGACATTATAATTATTCCAGTTATTCATCGATATTTCATCGAACTACGACAAAGATTAATCATCAATCATCGATTGGCCATGAAGTTGATACTGATGATGATGATATTGCCGATCGTAATCTACAATTTCATCTGATTTTAAAAGAATTATCATCATCACACGATTCAAATCAATTGAAAAAAGATATGAAAACTCGAATCTCTAAGAACCGATGGCCAATTTTCATATCCAATCAATCAAATCCTATTGAACCGATATTTTTATTATCAAATCTACGGGCGAATTCTGTTTACGAAGCTATTATTTATGTTTCAAATGATTTTGGTTTTAGTGATCAAGTAAGTGTGTATATAATTCTGATTTTTGAAAAGAAAACTTTTTAAAAATGAATTCTTTTTTTTTTGATTCAAACAAAAATCGTAGACCAGAATAATTATCAAAATGACCGCCAATACGACGACGACAAAAACTTTGAAGATGAGCAAAACATCCGGAATGAATGGCTTTTATAGTAATGATGTTGATGATTATAATCATCATAATACGTTTGAATGGCCTTCACCATATTCACCTTCATTATCATCATACGATGATTGGCCGGATATGAATAGTTTTGATTATCCGGAATATGACGACGCTGATGGTGATGATGATGTTGATGATGATTCATTGATATCATCACCATCAATGACAATGGGTAAAGCAGACCTACATCAACAACAAAATTCACATCATAATCCATTTAATGGTCCATTTTCTACAACAGTATCATTGTCATCATCATCGAATCATCATCATGATAAACATCATCATCATCATAATGATCATCATTCGAATATCGATGATGATATCCTTAATAATGAATTTGGCCTAGGTATTGGTCAGAATTCTACAACTAGCCAGAATCGTTTCGTATTGATTATCATCATCATATTCACTATTGTTTTGATAGCATTTTCAACATTATTATCGATTGCAATCGGTTTATGTTTATATCGTCGTAAACGTAATAAATTAATTGAATTACATCAAAGACAATTACAAGAACAGCAACAACAACAACAACAACAGAATCAATCATTATTTGATCAAGGAAAATTGAATGATAATTTCAGTGATGATGATGATGGTAATTGTAATAATGGCAGCGATAATGAAAATAAAATCGATGGTGAAAAGGCGAGAATTCTTGATTCAGGTAAAGTCTTTAATGTTTATTATTTTTTTTTGAGAAAAATTCTCTCATTATTCATGAATCAGGTTTTACGGAAACATTTCCATTGGACGATTATTCTACCGGTGTTTTCATATTGGATACAACCCGTTCCAATACTTCCAATAATAATAATCATCATCATCCAACAGATTCAATTTTATCGAATAATCCAATACATCATCATTATCAACAACAACCAACAAGACATCAAATGATGATTTATCGTGATTTTGTATCATCACCACCATCATCATCAACATCACCGGCAACATCAATGATACAACAACAAACGACAACAATGAATCTTTTAAATCCATTAATTCAACAACAACAACAACAACAACCGCCAATGACTACTGAATTTCTATATCAACCGGCTACTCCGGGTACATCCGGGTTTCTTGATCTTGCTGTCGATCGTGGTAATGTACAACTAATACCATCATCAACATCACCACCATTACCACAATCATCAATGGCATCATATTTAACATTTTCCAATATTGAACAACAACAATCGGGAACAACATCACCATCATTAATGTTGACCACCACCGATACAGCAACATTCAGCAACAATTTAGCCGGTATTAATCATCATCAATCTATTTCAGAAGTCTGAAAACACAAGAATCCAACATACAAGTGTATCACGCAACTAATAATAATAATAATATGGAAATGAACATTACAGTTATGATGCATTCACGATTATTTTACTTTGAAAAGTACCTACAGTCAACATTCTGATTTATAAATCAAGTGGTTGCCGACGCTATCATCATCATTCATAATGAAAAAAAAGGAATTACATCACGCCATCATTACTGAAATGGTGAAGAATTTTATTCTATCATATTTTGTTTGCACAGACAAAAATACTGATGATGATGATGATGATGACGATGATACTTGAAAAATATCATCATCATCACCAACAAGGCCTTTGTGATGATTACGATGATGTTGATGATCATGGTAGGTTTATTTCTAGTTTCATTTAACTTAGTAGTTAATTTTCTTTTCTTCTCTTTTTAGAAACAACAACAATAATGATAATAATAATGAACGATACTGGAAAAAATAAGGTCAAATATAAATAAATTCAATTCTTTATTTTTCTACGATTCTACCAGAAAAAAAACGCTAATTGATATCCTTTTGGGATTTTCTTTTTTGTCGCACCCAAAAAAAAAAATTTTCACCATCCTCATTATTGTCATTGAAATTTTTCATTGTTTCCTGCTGTCTAGTTGATAAAGAAATGGCAAAAAACCAAAATGTACCATATAAAACCAAAAAAAAAGTCAATGTCCATCACAGGCTGAATTTCAGTGACTTGAAATTCCAGTGAATGAATCATGACCATATTATTTGTTGGCAGATGAAGAAAAAAAAAATACCACACTGTATTTCACCAGAAAGACGGAACAAAAAACAGATCAAATCGACTTAAAAATAAAGAAAAACATCAACAACAACAACAACAACAACAAAAAATCAATTAAAAACACATTTCTGTAAATTGAAATCGATTAGCCTAATGTTTGTGTATATAGCAAAATGGGCCAAAATAAAATGAAAACAAACACAACTAATTGATAACAGCAGCCAAAATGAATTTCTGAATAAAAATTTGATTTGATAATAATGAAAATATGACAATTGTGTATCATTACAAAAAAAACCAAACAAAAATTGGCTAATGGAATGAAAAAAACTTAAAACAAAAAAAAATTGAAAAAAATTAAATGAATTCTCTTTAAAAAAACAAAGAAAAAACAATTATTTTTTCAATCGAATAAATCTCATGAGCAATGAATGAATATCGAAATTTTGAAAAATTCATTTTTTTCGCTAAAAAATTGAAACTTTTTTAGCGAAAAAAAAAATTTATCAGTTACACACTTGGTTAACCACCGATTATTTTAGAGTTTTTCTCTCATTCTCTCTATAGAGGGGTAATTTCTGGTCTTTGTTTCTGGTGAAAAATATCACTCTCTGTGTGTTTAGAATGTTTGAATGAATTCTGTGTGATTTTTCCCTTTCTTTTTTCTTTGGAACACAAAAACAAAAATACAAAATATTTATTTCTTTCTCTCATTATGGTATCGCGCGAACTAACTCAAACTTTTTTTTGATTGTTTTTTTTTCTCTCTCTCTCTCTCTCTCTCTCTCTCTCTCTCTCTCTCTCTCTCTCTCTCTCTCTCTCTCTCTCTCTCTCTCTCTCTCTCTCTCTCTCTCTCTCTCTCTCTCTCTCTCTCTCTCTCTCGAAAAAAAAACTTTCGATTCATTGTCACTCTAGAAATATGACACACACACACACACACACACTTGAATGTCGTATGTGTGTATAAATGTTTTCGACCCGAAATATAAAAAAAAACTCATCTACCGAATCTAGAAAAAATTCATTGATATAATAAATGGAAAAAATGAAATGAAATGAATGAATGAAAAAAAAAATCAACGATGCGGCAAAGGTTTTTCTATTTTATTGTTTTTTTTGTTCTCTTTACATCATCTTCATGATGATGATCATTTCAGCTCGACAAGAATCTCATCATCATCATCATCATTGTTGTTGTTGTTATTATTATTATTATTATTATTACGATTGAAATATGGATAATTCTTTTTTGGAATTGTATGTTTGTGAATACCATTTATATTCATTCTCTGTTGGCTAGAAATAGAAGAAAAAAAATATCCAGTGATAAATTCGAGTCAACAACGACAAAAAAAAAAAAAAAACAAACTCCAGTCATTCAGAAAGTGACTATAACACTACTACTTATCTATTATTCCACTTATTACAAGTACATCTTATTATACGAACAGAATGGAAACAGGAAGTATGAAGAATGGTGATCATTTTATGTTTGGATTTTTTTTTTGTTTATCATTTCAATTGTTTTCATATCACACATAAATATATTTACCACTTTCAACACACACACACACACACTGGCATCACACCACGAAGATAAAATAATAATATCATAATCTGATATGATGATGATATGATTAAACAAACATTTAAACACGCACGCACACACACACACACACAGTCAAAGGCAATATGAATTTATTTTTGATTAATGGAATAGTAATTTTCGGTCCATTATGGCATATATATGATTCTGTATAATTTATGAAACAAAATCACGAAACATATTTCTGTTTAAAGTTTCATTCGGATAATTCTGTTTTTTTGTTTTGTTTTGTTTTGTTTTTCAACACATTTATTCATATCGTATGGTTTAGATCAAATATATAGTATAGATAGATTTAAATTGATTTTGTGATTTTTGAAAAATTTTCAATAAAAAAAAATAATGATTTACGTGGCACCATCTATAGTTTGAAAATGAATTCATTCAATTTCATCATCACAAATGGTGATGATGTAACTGAAAGAAAAAATGAAATGAAATGAAACACTTTGTTCGAACATTTAACAAGCAAAAAAAAAAAAAAAAAAAAAAGAAAAGATTAATTATCAACAATGAGCATTAAATTTTCCAAATTGTGATCATGGGTTTATTAGTGGGTCAACAACTGCCGTTCACAATAATAAAGACGATAGTGATGCTGAAAAGAATTTCGATCGAAATTTTGTGGAAAATTAATTGAATGTAATAAATTATCAACACTCTTTTACTTGTACATTGTATATCTTGTTTATTGTTCATTTGTTTTTGCTATATTGATGATGTTGACAAATGTTTTGTCACAATCTCATAATATTTACAATCGAAAAAAGTAAGGAAAATTGAATTATAACAACGAAAATTTATTTCGAATTTCCCAAAACTGAATTAATTTTCATTCAAACTAGAATTTTTTTCCATTTAATATACTGATGATTATACAAGGTCAATTTGGGTTTTTTTCTCTTTCTTTATCCATTTCAAATATTCAAACATTGATTGCAAGCTTCTGTCAGAAAAAATAAAATACATTTCCAAGAAAAATATTAGATTATCAATCAACCATTTTTTTAATTTTTTTTTTTACTTTTCTTCCAATTTCATTTCCAATTAGTAATTCCTGAGAAATTTCTGATATTTTTTTTTTTTAGTTCATCATAGATTGATAGTATGTAGATTAAAAAAAATGTAACGATTTAATTCAGGAGGAAATCCATCCACTTCAATTGAAGTATTGCAAACTTGTGATGATGATATATTTTCATCGTAGTAATTTTCTTGCAATAAGCAATAATTATTCTCATTTTAAAGTATAAATTTTTCAGGTTGTACCAGTACACAATGTTTTTTTTTTGTTTCTTTACATTTACGAACTTGATTTATACCGTTTATTTTTTTTTTAAATTAATATATTCATTGTCATTATATTCATTATTATCGCCAATAGCAATCAACTAAGTCAGATAAAATTTCATGTTTTACTCACACACACACACACACACATACCAAAAAAAAACCTGTTTAGAATATTTTGCTTTCTATGTTTTTTGAAAGGATTCTTATTTATTTGTATATATCGAAAAAAGAAATGCTTGTGTTTGGATCGAATTCTATTGAATTTGAATTATTTTTTTTGGCTTGATTTTATATCCATTCACCATCATCATCATCGTATGAAAATGTCAACGTTTATCATGTTTCGTGTTATTTATTTAATAATTATCATCATAGATTTTATTAATTGTAAACATCATTTATTAAATAAACAAAAATCCAATTGTAATGATCAAAATCTATTGAAATTTGATCGAAATATTATGAAAATAATGACCATAGGTAAAATGGGACGAAAATTTCCAGCCAATATTGATGAAGTACGATCATATTGTCGGTGAGTTTATTGTTTTTATCATGTTTTTTTTTCTAATTATTTGTAATCTATTTAAATCTACACATATATATTGTATATATATAGTGAAACAACTGAAATGACCAGATATGTGGAAAAAGTTACAAATGAATGTTTTTCAATTGAAAATGGTAATATTGCTAAATTGTTTATATTTGGTTTGAAACGTATGACTAGACAAATGTGTTCAAAACGTAAAAATCGTCGTTTAACATTGATGTTGGCAAATGCTGCCTGTCATAATCGAATCGTTTCCAATGATAAATGTTTAGCTATTGTTACTAATCAAACAAAAAATTTAATACCATTAAATATTGGTAAAGATAAAATAAATTTTATGTGTTGGTAAGGTTTTTAAATTTTTTTTTTAAATTTTGAAAATTTAAAATTTTAAAAATTTTTCAAATTCTTTTTCTCATTATTATCTAATCGAATCATCAATATTTATAGCTATTATGTAGAAATGTTACGATGTGAAGAACGTTTCTATAGTCAATTACCGTGTTCACAACAGGAAGGTCGTAATGCATGGATTGATTTAATACGTTCAATGAATGAAGATTCATTAAATTTTGCTTGTGGTGATTATAATGAACAAACGGATCGTTGTGATACAATCAATGAACCAGATTTTAATCGTCGAAATGCATCAATTAAAATAGATAAACGATTTAATTCATTCATGATTGCAGCATTAGAATTATTCGATTCATTAGCCTGAGATTGGATTTTTTTTTTCTTGTCCAAAAAAAACGAATAAATTTTTTTTTTCACACATCCCAATTATTGATAATAAACTTGTTTGAATGCAATAATGGAATTTCGAAATCAAAAAAAAAAAAAAAAAATTGGCAATTTTAAAAGGAAAAAACCGGATCTTTGATAATAAATATTTACTTTGCGTTTAATCAATTCATTTTTCAATTAAAATAATTTCCACTAAATTGTTCTAGCACTTCTCCCTCTCTCTTTCTTTGGTAGATTCAGTAAAAAAAAATATTGAAAAATTTGAAGGTTTAAAATGATCACTTTTTCAGGATGTGTGTGTGTGTGTGTGTTTGTGAATAAAAAAAAAAAAAAAAAAAAAAAAAGAAGAAATGCACACTACACTACCTGTGCGTGTTTGCGTGTGATATCGATCCACAAAAAACATTATCGATGAGAGTTGATTGGAATCAGAGAACATTGATATAAAATCATTGCAAACAACCCTTGAATTATTAAATTTTTTCATACTTGAATCGATATATTTGTGTGTTCGAAAATGAAAATGTTTGGATATGGATCGAATCCGATGAATACAAAATTTTTACATCATATGATTATTGTATTTATGATAATTTCATTCAATTCATCGAATCATCAAACTCAAGCAGCTTGTATTTCGAATGAAACCAAATCAAAATGTTCAATGAAATATGCACAACAAATTGATCTTTATGCATCACGTTTAGCAAACGTTGGTAAACGTGGCCGTTTTCTACCGACAAACAATGCTGAATTGGAACAATTTTGCAAGTATGTTTAAATCATTTTTTTTTCTATTTTTGAAAAATCAATTCAATTTTTAATTTTTTCTATTCTACTTTTATTCATTATTAAGTGAAACAAAAAATATGACAATTTCAATGGAAAATTTTATGAAACAATGCTGTGAACGTGAACTAGGACATGTAGCAAAAATCTATCTATATAGTTTAAGAAAAAATTCAAAATTACTTTGTTCCAAACGTAATAATAAACGTTTAACAATGATAACAAAACTATTTGCCACCGCTCCTTGTATTAATCGACGAATACGTGATTTTCAATGTTTGGCCATATTTAAAAATCAAACTAAACATATAATGCAATATCGTGATGATAAGGAAAAAATTCGTCGTGGTTGTTGGTTAGTGTTTTTTTTTTCGAATGATTTTTTTACAAAAATAAATTTGAATTTAATTTAATGATCATACTACCTACCTTCCATAGTCATTATGGTGATTGGATTGAATGCGAAGAGAAATTCATCAATGATTTACCATGTATCAATAATGATCAACAACGTGAATTTGCTGTTGATCTATTACGATCATCACGTGGTGATACACAAAGATTTTTATGTGGCGATTTTGATGACACATCCGATCAATGTAATCATTTAAAAAAATTGGATCCATTATTATTTGATACAAAAATGCGTATGGATTCACGGCTACAATCATTAGTGTTTATTGGTCTTCATCTACTTGAAACAATTGGAAAGAATACTAAATAATCTATATTATACTTAATGATCATACCATGACCATATATATTATATATATATTTTTTTAGTCATTATTAAGAAAAACAAAAATTGAAATTAAAATCAATTTTTTTTAAATAAAAATTTTTTTTTTGACAATGGAAAAAATCAATGATTACAGAACATCATCATGAATGTTTAATCCATTACTATACAGTAGTATCTCCACTCCCAAAAGGCTGGTTTGTATGCAAGCACGTGTGTTGTTTTATTCTCATTGAAATTGATGATGATTATTATCATAATGATAATTACAGCGGTACATTGTTCTGGTGGTGCGAACATGTATTAATTTAATTGTATATATACAATGGAAGGTGAATAATAAAACAATTCTATGTCGATGGCAATGTCCTTTAAAAAAAAAATAAAGGTGTGTGGTGACGTACAGGTGAAAAATTTTTTTCTCTTATTTTTAAAAATAACATGCACAGATTTTTGCCCTATATGCTTCAGATTCTGTGTCTGTGTGTGTGTGTGTTAAATAAATTTCCATGTATGAATCATCCAATAATAATTCAATTATTGAACTTGATTGTGAATCAATGACTTTTATTTCAAATTGATGAATGATGATGACAAAAACCTTTGAAAAAAGAAAAAAATTTTTAATATTAAGATCATTAACACTAGATTATAGTTTTTCTTAATTTGAATTAAATTGAGGAAAAAAAATTCTTTTTCACACACACACACACACAAAAAAAATATTCCTTGACATTGGTCGAATTTATCCATTTTTAATGATCATGATGAATGAATGACAGTACAATTGTCAGTTTTAATTGTATGTATAATTTGCATTGTAATTTGATTCTTTTTTTTTGCATTATCGTGTTCCAAAACATTCATGGCCAATAATATATCGATATGTATAAAAAAAAAAAATTTATATTTTTTTTTTTTGTACGCTTTCAACGATGATGACGATGATGGCCACGATTTTTTTTTCACTGTTAATTATTTGATTCAACAACAACAACCACCGCATTAGCCATTCATTCATTCATTTGGCTAACATCATTGAATTTCTCTTTTTTCCAATCTTAATCACATACACACACACACACACTTATAATTACCCAATAACAATATCACGAATCTGTCAATACATTTTTGAATTTAATTCAGGATATCATTCTCATCAGATTGCAAAAAAAAAAAAAAAATGAAGGCTATTTTTTTTGTTTACCAAGTGAATATAAAATGATTTTTTTTTGTAATTTTGAAAATTAAAAAAAATTTATTTATTTATTTTTTTTTTTTTTGGAAAGGTCATCGATAATGATAATGATGATTATATACGTGACGAAAAAAAAACAAATTTGTCATATACGATTAATGGTGGTAGTAGTGTGGCGATGATAACGATGATGTTGTTGATGATGTTGGTATATACAGTGTACTTAAATGTCAAAACATTTTCATTTGGTTGTCGTTGATGTTTATTTTATTCTGATGATCATTTTGATTGAATCAACACTTTACATGTCAAAAGATTTTTTTTCTTACATTGACGTTATCATTTTTATTTTATTTTATTTTTTTTTATTTTTTTTTTTTTTGCAAAACAATTTTCTCCCCTTCAGAATTCATTCTGTGTGCATATTTTGAGCATCGTACTAGTACATTTGTTATCGCAAAATAAACAGCATATATAGTGGATGAATAGAATGATTTGATTGAATTTTTGATCATTTTATTTGATTTATTCATTGAATAAAAATTGTTGCTATTACCTGATTTCTTAATTTTTTCAAAATAAAAATTCGTTTTTTCGTTTTTTTTTATTTTTTCATTTAAAAATTGTTCATTCATTTCATATCCAGTTTTCTTTTTTGCATCACTAAATAATAATAAAGTTATATCAATATGAATGTGATTTATCAAAGAAATTTATCATTATCCATTTCGGTCATTATCATTTCAACAATGTCAATGGTGACGATTGCGAAATTTTTGGCCGAAAAACCTGAATGTAATGAAAAACGTGTCAATCAGGTTGATCATTCATCAATTGCTTTGAATATGTTTGGTTCAAATCGTCGATATCCTGTTAAACGTGAAGATGTGAAAAAATTTTGCGAGTAAGTTTTATTGACCTTTTGTAATTTAAATTTTAAATAATAAATTTATCATCAATTGTTTTTTTTAATACAACAGCGATACTGCACGTCATTTAGATAATTTGGATAAATTTACAAAAGAATGTTATACATCCGATGTACAGAATATGGCCAAAATATTTGTCTATAGTAATAAACGTACAATGAAAATGTATTGTGGTAACGTTGGTGGTGGTGGTGGTGGCCGTCGTAAAACAAAACGTTTACAAAAATTATTATCAATTGCACCATGTTTAAATATATATCTACCACAAGATAAATGTTTATCACAATTTATAATGAAAGTTCGTAATCTTGTTCAATATCAGATGAATAGTGAAAAAATCTATCATACTTGTTGGTATGTATTCACATTTGACTAATTTCCAATTTTTTTTCTGGTAAACTCATTTTTTTTATTCAATTTATAATAGCTATTTTGTCGATCTAATGAAATGTTTTGATAATCAATTATCGAAATTATCTTGTGCAACCGAAGAACGTCGTGAAGAATTTGCCAAACTTGTTCGATCATTGAATGGTGATATGATTAATGTTTCTTGTGGTGATTACAATGAACAAACCGATCGTTGTGATTATTTGAAGCCATTAAATCAATTTAAAACCAATGCAAACACTTCACAACGATTATTAGATCCAAAATTACGTTCATTTTTTTTCACAAGTATTGCCATGTTTGAATCGATTGGTAATAATACTGGTAGTACATAATCATTATAATAGAACATTAATGAAATGATGATTCAATGAAATTCTGAAATTTGAATATTTCTGACAACATTATTTGTATTTATTGAAAAAACAACAACAAAAAAAATACTCTACTCATTATTGATCTGTAAATCTATTTCCATAACTATCATTCATATCGCTTTTATTTGAAATTGTTTTTTCTCTATATAAAAGAAAGCCCATAAACAAACATTATATAAAAAAGTAATTGGCGGAATTATTATTATTCTTATAAAATTGATTGATTGATTTTCTGTAAACAATTCAAGGTTGCATACGTAAAGCACCATCCAATCGGATAACCTCACCGTTTAACATTGGATTTTCAATGATTGCCTGTACAAGATGTGCATATTCATCAACATGACCCAAACGTGATGGACATGGAATTGTTGCTGCTAATGCTTTACGAGCTGGTTCAGGTAATGCAGCCAATAATGGTGTATCGAATAAACCGGGTGCAATAGTCATTACACGTATACCATGTGGTGCAAAATCACGTGCCATCGGTAATGTCATAGCAACGATACCACCTTTACTAGCCGAATATGCAATCTGACCGATTTGACCGTCGAATGCAGCAACCGATGCTGTATTGATGATGACACCACGTAAACCATTCACTGGTTCATTTGCACCGATCATACCGGCAGCCAATCGTGATACATTGAATGTACCGATCATATTGATTTCAATAACCATTTGAAATTCATCCAATGAATGTGGTTGATTTTTACGGAAATCATAAGTACGTCGAGCGATGCCAACACCAGCACAATTGACAACGGCATCAAGACGTCCGAATTTTTCTTTACAAGCATCCAATGCTTTTTGTATTTCACTTTCTTCGGTTACACTTGCTGTTATTGGCAATACATTTGGATTATCGTATTTGGATTCTTCGTGATTACGATCCAAAGCTACGACACCTTTTGCACCTTGTCGAATTAAACGATCAACAACACCACGTCCAAGACCTAAACCAAAAAAAGAACAATGACATATATAATTAAAATATTTAGTAATGAATCAGTTAATCACATACCCGATGCACCACCGGTTACTAATGCAACCATTCCTTTAATAGCTTGTACTCCACTCATTTTTATTATTATAATTTTCAATTTCAAAAAGTTTCTCAAAAACAATTCAAGTGAAAATGTTCACAGACAACTGCTCATCAGGGTACATGTATACTATAATAGTATCAATAATAAATGAGAGAATCAATCGCAAATTTGATGATACGAAGATAATTTTTTTTTCTTTAAAAAGTTTTTTTTTATAACAAACATCTGTAGTGCGCGTGGCTTTCAAATGTTATTGGAAATAGAAGCCATAAAGGTCGAAATAGACATTGCAGCTGTGTATGTTTTGCACATGTCACATTGTTATGATCATTGATGATGATGATGATGAGTTCTTTTGGAGAAGACTACGACCACAATTTTTTTTTTAAATTTTTTAATTATAAACGCTGTCCACAGATTTTTAATATTCGATATAAAAATCAAGGAGAAGGAGGAGCCTTAATTTTTTGAATAATAATCACCGCCAATCAATTTAAATTTTTTTTGTTGTTGTTGTTGTTGATTGATTTCAATTATTTCTTTTGTCATTAAATGGAATTCCATGATACATGTTTTTTTTTAAATCATCACCAATGTTATCATTATCAAATGTTTGATTTCTTCTCGTTAATTACTATGGTAACCTATATTGTGTATTAAAAAAAAATTAAATTAAATCATTTTTTATCTTATCTGTTTTTAGAATAATCAGAAAAAAACACCATTTAACATAACTCAATTTCTCTTTAATTAAATTAAATTAGCGGCATCATTGTTTGATTATGTTTCATTTAAAAAAATCATTTAAAGTGATAAAAATAAAAACCAAGTTTAGTCATCATCAATCAATTTATTTAGTCAACAAAAAAATCTACCCACCACTAAATGACAACAACAAAAATAAAAAACACCTTTTTGACAATGAATAGAAAAACTTTTCGTTATCGTCTAACACATCTTCGATCACAACGACAATTCTGGGTTGTTAATGTGGATAAAATGGCAATGAAAGAAGCAAACATAGTATTCAATGATCATTATGTATTTATATCAATGTCTAATCACAGAATTCGTATCCCATTATTGAAGATTGAAGAAATACGTATCGGACAAACAACAGATAACTGGATAACATTTCGTATGAAATTAAAGGGTAAAACAAATAAAACTGAACGTGATGTACAAATGATCGAATTATTGGATATTGAAAATTCACAATCATTTTCATTGATTATCAAACGTGATGATCATCCATTACTATGTTATAGTTGGGATTTCTATACAAAAAATATTCATTTATTTCAACAACTTATAATGGATGAAATGCAGAAAAAGATTGCCAAATGTAAGCAATTACATAGTTTTGAAACTCATCATGAGTAAGTTTCTATAATTTTGTTTTGATTAATAAGATTTTTAAACGATTATTTGTTAGAATGCTAAAATTCTTATATCGACGATATCTAGTCAAAGAAGGCAAAATCCTCATGCACATGATTGACCAAAAAGTGGATGAAGAAGAGACCGTTGCCACCAATCATCGGCGATTACAGCGGCGATTTCAGAAATTTCTTTATCGTTTAAATCTAGATATCGATAAACGTTATTTTCAACTAATTATGGTATGTTGATAATCAATTAGCTTAATCATTAATGATTGTTTGTTTTGGTTTTTCCGTCCGGAAAAAAATAGCGAATAAATGGCCGATTAAAGTCGAAAAATCAATCCGAACTACTCGATCTTATTAATCAATTTGATCGGAGACCATATTTTAATTTTTTATTCAACAAGTACGAATTTTGAATATCTGAATTTTCGTTCAATTTTTTTCGAAAAAAAACTTTTGTCAATTTCATACAACATAGATACTCAATTTCCGGTCGCGATATGATATCTCGTGAAGGATTGAGCCTTTTCTTTATTGAAGAACAAAATGAACGACTCACTGAAGATGAATTAAACGAATTAATGAGTGAATTCAGTGAAGAATTTCAGGGACAGCAATTTATTACGCGTAGAGCATTCTATTACATAATGGAAACACCAAAATGGTCTGAATTATTTGATTATGATCAACGAGAAATTTGTCAGGATATGACAAGACCAATGACCGATTATTTTATTGCATCATCACATAATTCTTATCTAAGTGGTAATCAATTATCATCGGAAAGTAGTTATGAAATGTATCGAAAAATTCTATTAACCGGTTGTCGATGCATAGAAATTGATCTTTGGGATGATGTTGGTAATGGTGGCCTGGGTACGACACGTCCCGTTATCTATCATGGCTATACATTGACAACAAAAATTGAATTACAAGGTGTATTGGAAACGATTAATAGTGTTGCATTTGAAAAATCTGATTATCCATTGATTATATCTATAGAAAATCGTTGTAAACAAACTGAAAATCATCGTTGCATTGCCAATTTAATGCATGCCATTTTCAAAGATCGTTTATACATTGAACCAATTTCGGATGATTGTCTACGATTTCCATCACCAGAACAGATGCGTGGAAAAATTTTTATAAAATGTTCAAAAAATCAATCATTAAATAAACATTTTTTATCAGAAACTGATTTTGATAGACGATTACCATTAGGAATTATGGATATCTATTTGGTATCTGGTGATCGTCGACGTGATCATCTGGAACAAATACAACAGCAAAAATATTCAAAACGTGAACGTCATGAACCAGTTGTTATCATTAAAAATGATGTTGAAGAAGATGATGAAAGTTATCTGGATAAACGATATGGATTTCCTATCATCCGGATACGGCCACCGAATCTTATGAATCAAAGAATCATTTCTAATTATGATGATTTCAATGTTCAAGATGAATACGATGAGGGTGATAATATTATAGCGGCAAAAAGCTCTGTAAGAATCCTGTCACTGATAAAATCTATTGATATTTAATTGATTGATTAATTTTTGTTTCAGGGCCATCATTGGGATGAATCATTTTCATCATTAATTAATTATTTTGAAACAAGAAAATTTCATTCCATGAGTGAATGTCTCAGTGATTGTAAGTTATTTTGTAATCAATTGATTTATAATGTATCAAACTCATTCCTTTTTGTACATTAGTCAAATTTCATCATATGATATCACGTGATGAACGCCAATCATTAGAATTAATAGAATTAAAAGTGGATGAATATCGTGAATTTACAAAAAATCATATGGTACGTGTTTATCCAAGTGGTTGGAGACAAAATTCCAGTAATTATTGGCCATTGGATCATTGGAATTCTGGTGCACAGCTAGTCGCATTAAATTATCAACGTTCTACATTACCAATGTTTCTAAATAATGCATTATTTGCATTAAATGGTCAATGTGGTTATGTGCTGAAACCAACTCATCTTCGTTATGATTCCAATGATGATGATGAATCATTAATGAAACAACAACCATTGATAAAATTACGTGTAAAAGTTTTATGTGGTCAATTTTGGAACACTTTTGACAATATGTTTGCATGTCAAAAAGTACATCTGAAAATTATTATTCGTGTTTATTGTGGCCACCGAAAATATCGTCAAGTAACCGAAAAAAATCATAATGGTTTCAATCCTGTATGGAATGAAACATTTGATTTCCCGATCGATCAACCTGAACTTACATTCGTACATTTTACATTGACAAATCATGATAATTTTTTTGCTCATTATCTCATATCATTCAATGCTATTCGTAAAGGTTATCGTTTTGTACCACTTTATGATAAACATTATCGTTTGATTAGTTTTACAAAATTATTTTTACATATCGATTATTAAAAGTTCATATCATACACAAAGCTTTTTACATAGTTCAAAAAAAAAACATTTTAATTTTTCCAATCAAATTTATTCTAAATCTTCACTACTTTCAGAATGTTTATTTGAATTTTCATCAACATTTGTTTCGAGTTCTGATCGCAATTGTCGTAAACGTTTTTCATCATCATCTTCTGGACGTTCAGTTAGCCATAAACCGGCATCAATACAACGTTTCATATGATATTCAACTTCATCACTATTCATTTGTTCTAATGTTTCTTTCAACATTTGTATATCACGTTTTATGAAACATTCTTGCAATGGTTCTGGCAGTGAATCAAAAACTTCCTGTACATCTAAACCACCTGGACCAATAAGCTTTTCTTCTGGTTTTTCCGATTGTTCCTTTATGGCACGTTCTATACGCATATCAGCTGCTGTTTGTATACGTTTATGAAAATCAGCAATTTCTTGTTCCCATAATTGTTCAAATTTTAGCCAATTTTCACGTGCCTTACTAAAAAATGTTGGCAAACAATCACGTGGATCAGTACCACGTACCGTTTTAGATAGATCAAGAATTAATTGTATCAATACAGCTTGGCGAACAATATGTTCCAATAGGGCTGTACGTTCTTCAATCTTCAATTGAATACACCATAGTGATAGATAATCTAATGAATGTTGGCATACAATATTTGCGTTTTCCAACAAAAATCGCCGTGAATCATCAAAACGTGAATGGAATGCAAAATCACGTATAACTGTTTCATATTGTTCCAAGTGTTTAGCATATTGATCCATTTGTACATCATTTATTTCATCTATATCGTCATCATCACTATTATTAGATTGATGAATTTCATTATTATTTGATTCGATAACATTTCGGTTAATAATTGTTTTACTCCATGAATCATGGCTAATGGTATCAACATTCCATGGTTGTAATCGGTCAATACGTTTCCATTCGGAAAGATCCTGATCAATTTTACATTTATCTTCCAAAATTTTCTCTTTTTCTTTCTTCTTTTCATCGTCATCATCATTATGATTGAATTCGGATAATTTCTTTTCAATTTCTTGTAATCGACCTTCAATATCCATTTTAGTTTGACGATGTTTCTCCATCCGTTCTAGACGGGCCTGATGTCGCCAACGAAATAATGATCCAGTATCAATATTTGGATGTGTATCATCTTCATCATCGGATATTTCAATACGATTCCAACGACTATAATCAACCATTTTTATTTTTATTTTAATTGTTCGACGTGTCACACATACAGAGCAAGAAAGGCAAAAAAAAATTAACGAATAAAATACCGAATCATCGGATATTTCAATAAAACGAGTTTAGAAAATTAAATTTTGAATTTTACAAGAAAAAAAAAGAAAAAAATTTTATTGTTTTTAATATTTTCCCCTATAATATAATTATTATATAGAACATGGTGTGTTGTGTGTGTGTATGTATGTGTGTTTGATGTTTTTTTCTGATTGATGATTTAACACACACAACATACATTGGATTTGCCCGATCGATTATTGTAATTAATAATACCTGTGTGTGTGTGTGTGAATGTAATTCCCTAATTTCAAGAATCCATCGTTTTTGTTTTGTAATCGATGGTAATGATGATGATGGTGAAAATGTTGATACAATTTTCGTTATCTCGATGATATACTATTATTATGGATCCTTTTCATTTGGGAAAAAAAGTTTTTCATTTTTTTTCAGAAATAATGATATCAATTTAATAATAGTTTGAATGAATAAATGATGATGATAATGATGATGAAATGAGCAACCGGAAACATATAGGAAAATTTGTATGTGTGTGTGTGTGTGTGTGTGAAATTGATTGATTGATTTTGTTTCAATGAGGTTGGGCAGACAGAATTTTAGTTTTTGTTTGTTTGTTTGAAAACTAAATATATTATGTTAAATATTGTCTAAAATATATAGAGGCCACAAATTATTATCAATTTAATAGAAAAAAAACAACAATAATAAAAGAAACATAAACAGAAAAATTTACCATTATCATCTGAAACGAAATTAGATTTTAGGCATTAATATCCTCTGTACGTGCGTGCGTGTGTGTGTATGTGTGTTTGTATATTTAATTATTCAGCTGTGTAAAAATTATTTAAATTTTTTTTTTAAACGGAAGTCATATATATTGTCGATGATGATGATAATTATGATCGTAATGAGAAATGAATTGAATGAATTTTTTTTTCTTCATTTGTAATGGAACGGATGATAATGATGTTATGAGCTGATCGAATCGAATCGAATCGAATTCAATCAGATGAATGAATGAACCATAGTAGAATCATTCACTAGATGAATTTTTTTTTTGTGATGATGGCTTATGATGGTGATGGTAGTTGTTGATGAATGAAAATGATGAAATGAAATGAAATTATTCAAATTATTTGTTATTTTTGCGTAAGTGTGTTTGTGGATTTGAAATTACAATAATTATCACTTGAGAATTTTATATTTAAACATTTTTTTTGCCGGTGACATGGTGATTTTCATGTTTTTTTTTGCTTCAAAAAAATTTTTTTCAATAAACAATTTATGCATGATGAATAAATTTTGCATTGGAATTGATGTGTGTGAAATGGAGTGGGTGTGGGTTTTTTTCCCATTTGAATGTCATTCACAATAATTCTGTATGTGTGTTTTTTTTTGCCAAAAGAAATTCAATAAAACATTATGGGCGTATAACAAGATGAATAATAAATTTTTTACTGTTAAAATTCTCTCATTGTATGAATAATAATGATAATCTAATGTGTGTTGTGTGTCTGTAAATATTTTAGATATTTTAAACAAGTGAAAAAAAAATTGACCACAGTGAAACAGAAAAGGATGATTAACTGATTTTCATATAAATATAACAAATGTGTGTGTGTGTGTGTTTGTCACAAGAATTGTTATTGATAAATTCAAATTTTTTCAAGTTATGTTGTCTATAATTTTTATCAATAATGTTTATGATGATATTGAAATTCAATTTATTTGCGAATGATGATGATGATGTTGATGATGTCACAATGTGCATAATTGAATTGGTTGATTATGTGAGATTAAAATTTTTTTTTTTTAAATTTTCAATTAACAATAATTTTGTTTGATTAATTTATGTTCCATAAGCCATGTATATGTATGTGGGTGTTGGTGGTGGTATATTCATTTGGTTATTATTATTATTATTATTAATACATGGATCAATCATCAATGAATATATATGTGCAATGTGTGTCATTCTTATTCATTGATTTATTCCTCTTCTTCTTCTTCTTATTATTATTATTATTAAAATTCAAATAACAACAATGAATGATAATTTTCTTTTCTTTTGATAATTGGTGGAAGGCGTTTATGTTATTATGTCTATACAATGCTGCTTGTGTGTGTGTGTGTGTTTATAATGATTTTGTAATTCATTCACATTACATGAATTACCTTTATATGAAAAATGAAATTAATAAAACAAAACAAAACGAAAAAACACAATAACGTAAAAGAAATTTCAAATGTTTTGTTTTGTATTGTAACAACAACAAGAAGAACGAGAACAATATATTCCAGTAAATAATAATTAATAATAATAATAATGAATGATGATAATGTGATAATAATAATAAAATTGATAAGTTTTTCTTTCTGTTTGCAATCTTTCTGTTGGTTTATGTATTCTGTGATGATGAATGTTGAATGACTAGTGATGATGTTTACTTATACTTAATGTGTTTTGTATAGTTCTAATTTCCGGAATTTTTTCTATATTTTTTTTTAAATATAAATCTATAGTTTAGATAGGTGTGTCTGTGTAAGTTTCTGGTTGTAATAAATGGTTTTCAATTGATTGATTGATAAGAACAATGATAATAATAATAATAATAATTCAATCCACAGAATTAAGAATCGAGTTGAAACAATAATATAGTATATATCTGTGGAGTAATAATAATAATGGCATTGAGATGTTTTGATTTGATTTGATTTAAATCGATTCAATTGATTTGTTTATCAATTTTTTTTTGTTGCAGAATAAATTTTTTGCTCTTTTTTTCTAAATCAATTAATAATTTGAATCGAGAAAAATTAAGTTAATAATTAATTGCCATTATAAAATTCATCAATTACGAATATATTCTTGTGTGTTTTTTTGTTTTTGCTTCATCATTGTTTAAGATGATGATGATAAAAACAACATTGCATAAATTTCACAATAATCAATTGGGCTGTTGTTGATTTATTATTATTATTATTATTTTCATCATAATTATTATTGAAATATGACAGGTAACTGTTTTTTTCTGATCTGAATTTTGTAATTGATTGATAGGTGTGAATGGTGTGTGTGTGTGTACAAATATGGATTAAGTGGATTTTTGTATTGTATTTGTATTTGTATTGAAAAATGTCTAATAATAAGTCTCTTTTTCGACCCAACCACCTGGATTGCGACGTAAAATGAAACGACGAATTTCATCATAGACAAAAATCAATAAAGAGAATGGAATCGGCACTAGCCACCAGGTAAATCTATTTTTAAAAGTAGAAAACATTGATAATTAATTTGAATTCATAAGGATTGTGAGAATGCTTTTTCATGAAAAATTTATTGTTTTTTTTTCTTATTTTTGATCACTTACTTGAGAGGATATAGTCGAAGTAGGATAGGCATGCCTGGGCAGTATGAAAGGAAAGCAGCCAATGCAGTTTCGAAACAAAGGCCAAAGTTGAGCACATGATTTCTTTATTTATTTTTTTTGAGATTGAAAAGAATGGTGATAAAAATGTATTAGAGTTAAAGAATAAAGGAAACTTGAACATTTCTTACTTCATTTTTTGATGAACAAGTGAATTTCTTCGTGTTTTGCAGATAATCAAATCGGCCCATTGTACAACGACGATGGCCACAAAGAAAGCGGTATGACAAGTGTATTCCAACTTTTTACGGGCATGATAAGTCTGTTTTTTAAAATAAATTTTATATATTGAAAATATTGATGAGATCAGTGTCACAAAACAAAAACATTACCCATTCTTGACCAGCAGCATCTTCAAGATCATTAACACCTTGTGAATCCCATTTTTCACGTAAACCGAAAAGCATCCAACCCCAGAAACCATGTTCAGCCATAATGACGAAATATGAGAAGAAACCGGCAGCTGCTTGAATCATACCGATTTGGCCATATGATACCGAAATAAGACGTTCATTTACCAATTTATCATGTTGTGGATCACGTGGTTGTCGTTTCATAATATCCGATTCAGCCTTAATATTTTTTCAAAAATTAGAATTATCCATTAGATCATGTTCCATTATGAAAAACAATGAAATACATTACCTGTTCATAAGCAAGTGAAATAGCGGGAACCATGTCGGTACCTAAATCGATGCAAAGAATAGTGACCGTACCCAATGGCAATGGTGTATTGAAGATGATAAAGAATAGGAAAGGTGAAATTTCCGGAATATTTGATGTCAATGTGTATGCAATCGATTTTTTAAGATTGTCAAAAATCAAACGACCTTCTTCAACACCGGTAACGATTGAAGCGAAATTATCATCCAACAATATCATGTCGGCAGCTTGTTTCGAAACATCAGAACCAGCAATACCCATAGCAACCCCGATATCGGCTTTTTTCAATGCAGGTGAATCATTGACACCATCACCAGTTACGGCTACAATAGCACCTTGTCGTTGACAACCTTCAACAATAATCAATTTTTGTTGTGGTGATGTTCGAGCGAATACGATTTCAGAATGATGTCGTAATACTTCATCGATTTCTTCCGATGTCATATCTTTCAATTCTTGACCATGAATAACTGCTGCTTTAGCATCACGTGGATTAACATTTTCAACCGGGATGTTCAAACGATTGGCAATATCTTCAACAGTTTCGGTACCTTTTTAGAAACAGAAAAAAATGCCATTAAAATTATGATCATAATAGTCAAGCGAACAATAAATTACCTTCTGAAATAATTCCAACAGCTTTAGCAATAGCTTTAGCAGTGATAGGATGATCACCAGTAACCATAATAACTTTAATACCAGCTGAACGGCATTTAGCTACAGCATCCGGCACAGCCGCACGTGGCGGATCAATCATAGAGATTAAACCTAAGAAACGAAGATTATCCAATGGGAAATTAGCTTCATCAGCATCAAATGGATATCCTTTTGGAAATTTATCCAATGGCAATGCTAGATCGCAGAAACCGATAACACGTTCACCAAGACCACCCAATTCCAGATAAGCAGTGTTGAATGCATCTTTCAATTCATCATTCAATACTTTTTCTTCACCATTAATGAAAATAGTACTACATCGGTCCAAAATACGTTCCGGTGCACCTTTCATACATAACAAGTAGCTTTTAGTTTCAGGACAATCATGAATGGTAACATGATATTTGTTGGTCGAATTGAATGGAATTTCACAAATTTTTTGATTTTTTCGTCTAAAATCCATTACATTGCCCAAAGCAATTTCCATACATTTAAGGATGGCGCTTTCCGAGGCATCACCAGCACATTCACTGTGAATAAGAAAAAAAATTTCTCATTAATTAATCATGTAAAGAAATCGGTAAAAAAAATAATTATTCAATTACCGTTTCAAAATTGGTATATTATCTTGATTAGCTTTGAATTCAGCACGACTACATAATGATGCTGTTCGTGATAATGCTTTCCATCCAGGTGAACTTTTATCATATTGTACACCACTTTGATCTTCAGTAGTATCAGCTTCAATAATATGATTATCGAACCACATGTGAGCAACGGTCATACGATTCTGTGTCAATGTACCGGTTTTATCCGAACAAATAGTAGATGTTGAACCCAATGTTTCGACAGCTTCCAGATTTTTAACCAAACAATTTTTACTTGCCATACGTTTAGCGGTCAATGTTAAACATACTGTTACGGTAGCCAATAAACCTTCAGGTACATTAGCGACAATAATACCGATTAAAAAGATGACAGCATCCAACCAATGATAACCCAAAATAAATGCAATAATAAAGAATGTTACACCCAAAAATACAGCCACACCGGTAATAATATGGATGAAATGAGCGATTTCCTTGGCGATTGGTGTTTCACCCATTTCTAAACCGGAAGCCAGATTAGCAATACGACCCATAATTGTTCGATCACCAGTATTGATGACGACACCGGTTGCGGCACCTTCAACACAATTAGTCGAAAAGAAAGCCAAATTTCTTGTTTCCAAAGGATTGTCACTAGTCAATTCGGGCGATCGTGTTTGTGGTTCAGATTCACCGGTCAATGATGAATTATCTACTTTACAGCCATGACTTTTGAAGACACGAATATCAGCCGGAATACGATCACCACCTTTCACTTCAACAACATCACCGACAACAACTTCTTCGGCCGGTATTGTATGTTTCTGTCCTTCACGAACAACCGTTGCATATTGTGGCACCAATGATTTGAATGATTCCATAATGGCCGATGATTTTGACTCCTGATAATAGGAGAAAATACCGGTAATAATGACGACAACGGCCAATACAATACCAAGATAAAGATTATCCGGTGCCGGTTCTTCTTCAGACGTTGATTGAATTGCATAGGCGAAGAAACAAAGGAAAGCACCGATCCATAGCAGTAATGCGAAACCACCGAATAATTGTTTACAGAATTTTACCCATTCTGGTGTTGTCTTTGGCGGTGTCAATGCATTTGGACCGTCACGTAATAGTACTTCCTTGGCTCGGGATGGTGTAAGGCCATGATCAGGATGTGTGCCTAGACGACTGTACAGTTCACCCAAACTGATACGATGTTCGTCCATCGACACTTCCTGTTTCAATTCATCGAGATTCGTATCCTTTTTTGAGGATTTATTTCCCTGTTATTGATGAAAAAACAGTAAAAAAAAAATTAATATCAATTTAAAAATAGAAAAAAGCTTTAAAGAAAAAACTTTGAATCCCGAATAAAAGCTAAATTAAGAAAAATTACCATTTTGAATGATTATTTTTTGAATTTTGCTCTATCACAATAATGAAAACAAATAACGGAACAATCAAGACATAAAAAAAAATATGAAAAGATGCTGTAGATTTTGGCGGATTTTTAGTTGAGTTCTCTACTAACAAGAATAAGAATAAATATTTGGATATATGTTGAATCGATCCAAAATTATTGGATTCACACACACACACACACACACACAAACACAGGCACACACACACACTTTGTTTTTCTTTTCGCACAAAAAAAAAAATTCAATCGAACGCTATATTCAAAAACAAAGATAGAAATAAATTCAATTAGAAGTGAAAATATAAGTGAAAAAATACAAAAAAAAAGTTTTGACAATAAAATAAGAGAAATTAATCTGTCATTTCAATTACAATTTGAATTTTAAATTTTCTTTATTATTATTTAATTATAAGATTGACCTGAAATGATTAATATATTAGAGATGACATTTATTATCATCACATTGTTACTCTATTATGGTTAGATAGATATTTTGAAAATAACACAATAAGGTTTACCAATCGTTTTGCTTAGGTTACCTGGTAAAAAAGTTTTATAGAGTAACAGTATAATAATCAAAAAAAAATTTTTTTTTATTAGCTAATAAGCTATTTATTGATTTTATTATTTCAAATGTTACTTAATATATATAGAACACAAGTTTGTGTATGGCAACCAAAAATGAAATGAAATGATTAAATAGTTATGGCTATAGAAAAAAAAATGAATATGGATCACGAATGCTTTTGTTTTTTTTTTTTTTTTGTTAGCAAATTTTTCAATGCTTATCATTAACTACTGTGTATATGGTTATTGTTATGGTAAATAGAGTTAATACAAACGGTTTTTGAATTTTTTTTTTATTCACAGGACACACGATTCCTCTGTGCGTGTGTGTGTTGTTTTGTATATATAAATATTATTATTATTATTAGGCTGAAATATATAGGATTGGTTGATTACAAACTAATAATGGCATTAACATTATCAAATGTAGGAATTATCATCATTTGCAAGCTATGTGAATATTAAAAAAAAAACATTTAAAACACAAACACAGATTAATGAAAAACAAACAGTAAACACATCAAAAAAACACACACACACACCTACAGATGACGATGATGACAACAACAACAAGTGTTCGAGATCATATTCTCAAACCATCATCGTTTTTATATCGACCAAAATTCGAATCGATCATGACGATGACGATGATGATGATGATGATGATGATGATAGTGGCGAAAAAAAATGATAATTCATAGATGCATTTTACAGTAATAACGAAGCAGTAACCAAAATAAAACATTCATTTCCACCCCTCTCCCCACACATATACATCCTTCCCGTTATATTGTGATATCCCGTTTTTAATTTTTTTTTTCATTCAATTTCTAGCTGTGTGCGTGTGTATGTGTGCGTGTATGTTTCAGAAATTATTAGTTCTGATTATCATCATGCTTATGGATTCGTGTATTGGCATGAAATTATTACAGATCATAGAATATAGTTATTATTAAAATACATCCATTCAGTTTATCAATTTTTCTTCATTAGACATGGTTACACATATTCACATATATAGAAACATTGCATTGGCTTGTGTTTAAATCGAAAAAAAGTGTAAAATATACTGATGCTACTACTACAGCAACTTATTCATTATGATGATGCTACTGGATTTGATTGATTGAAACGATAAACTGTTTTTACCGTTATTTATTATGGTGAATTGAATTTTATTTTTTTTTCGTTCATCCAATTCCATATCCGCCGTTCATAGATTGATTGTTCAGTAATCCATATATACATTTGTGTTGAACAAACAAAAAGAGAATGACATGACAAAAAAAAACACTGAAAGAAATTAGAGTAGCAATAATTTTTGTTTCTCATCTCACTGATCTTGTTCGATGTCAAATTGTGTCATTAAATAAAAACAAAACAGAAAAAAAAAATTTGATTCGTTGGATACTGATGTCTGGACGCCAATAGATCTAGTAAAATTATTATTATTATCATCATTATTTATTTTTTTTTTGTAGGGGATGTGAATATTGTAACCAGGGACACAAACTACTACAACATTAATAAATTGTATATTGCTGCTACTAGTTATTATAGCTAATTATGTCTAATATATATATTCATGAAGCAATAATCCAATATGTATTTGAATAACCTTGATAAGAATAGATTATTTTCAATTTATAAATTCTCATAAAGAATCAAAGAATAATTGACAAAAAAAAAATTCAAGTAAAATAAGAAATATATTAAATATATATCACATCACATTTATCATAATATTAATGAACTGAAAATTCAAATATTCAATGATAAAAAAAAAGTATTTTTAAAAAATGAATGTCATCATCATCATTGTAATTATTATCATCGTCATTGATTGCCAAACAGTAACATAGATGAGAAAAAAAAATAAAAATCTTCGAGTTCATATCACTGATAATGATCATGACGGACAAACAACGGACGGAAGGATAATTTGATATTAGGTAGACAGACAGATATGTGTGTGTGTGTGTGTGTGTGTGACACCGGTGTCCTCTAATCACACTACATACTGAGTAGCAACAATCAGAAAAAAAAATCATGACACTACCTGGCATAATTTTAGTTCATTAATAATTTTTGTTCAAGTTTAAAAAATTCTACAAAATAATAAACAATGTACAAAATATACCATTTCAAAATATAGAACAAAACTATGATAATAGTGAGAAAATCATTGAGGAAAAAAAATCATTTCAACCGGATCCGGTTGCTTGTATCATTCATTCATTCATTCATTCAAAATTAATTCAGCAGCAGAAGCAGTAGCAGGTAATATATATGAGTTTTATTTTGTTAAAAAATTTCAATTTTATTTTAAAGTTGAGTTGATAAAATGAAAATTAGTTTTTCTTCTTTTGAAAAATAAGTCAATTTTTTTTCATAACTTTCAATTAATATAATGAAATGTTAGGGGATATAAATAACCGACATTCAAAATTTTAGCCTTTTTCTCATTATGAATTATGATTTTCTTTCATAGCTATGCAATGAAATAAAATGATTTACGACAATAAAGCACAAAATGATAATAACTAGGATGATTCACAACTGCAATAATAATGATAACAACAACAACAACAACAGCAAAATTACCAATGAAAGAATTTCTTAGAAAAAGAAAATTCTCGTCAAAAGCAAAAAAAAAGAAGGAAATATGAATAACGAACGAACATAACATAACAACAAAGCGGAAACAATGGCAAAAAATATAAGAAAAGAAAGAGCAACCAAAATAAATAGTATAACTACTATTACAAAGAACCTGAAAAGAATAAATAATAATAAGCCATAGAATAAACAAAATGTAAAGAAAAAATAATGAGAAGAAATAACTTTGATTCTTGGTGAAATGAAAAAAAAGATCAGCCAATAATAATAGTGCTCATAGAATATTCTCTGAATTCATTTCGATCCAATCGAATCATGGATTGTTGTTGCGAAACAATTACAGAGAAAATCCAAAGCATCATGATTGATTGATTGATTGAACAATTCAGTTAGGCTAGCTTTTTTTTCGCTGATTGAGGTATGTTTGTATTTGTTTGTTTTATTTCCATTGGAATGGTCCATATGATTAATTTTTACATTTTTTCTTTTTGAATATGGTAAAATATGAAAGATAACTAAAAATTTAGATTCTTAAGGCTATGAATATCAATTTCTTAGAAGCTTAAACACAAACAAACTTGGCAAACAACAACAATCGATAGACAATGAATGAATTCAGGAAAATTCTAGACAAAAATTCACAGCAAAAACAGTTTTTTATCAAACGATTCTTGAATCTATACACACACACACACACGATTTATTTTGATTTTTTTCGCTATAGTCAATAATAATTTAAAGTTCTTTTGTAATACGATGATGAACAAGAAAGATTCGAATGAATAAATTAATTGAATGGATGAATAGAATGAATATCTGAATATACAGCATTGTGTCTGTGTGTGCATCTAAGAAAGGATTCGTGAATTCTTTTGATTTCATTTCATGGATGAATAGAAAAAATGAATTTTCCTACACACACACACACAAAGAAAAAAAATGATAACAAATAATTCATATAGTTAAATCATCAACTACAATAACAAACAACGTAAAAAAAATAATAATTCCTCTATGCTTGCCTAATAATGCAAAACTTTCACATGACGGTTTTTTTATATATTTCTCAGAAATACAGTCATTATTATTGAAGAAAATATCAAAGGTTGACATTATTAATTGTCCAAACAAACGAACAAACAAATGACAAAAATGTTTGAATAATCTAAATAAATAACAACAGAATTTACTCAGTAAACACAATCAGCATTCTTTAACAAAAGGTAAAAACAGATTTATAATGAACTGCTTCAAATTATTTTACCCGCATTGTTTTATAGAGAAAATCCAAAAAGAATTGGCGTAAAACAACAACAAAAAAAAAATGTAGACTTTTTTCCATCGTTTTTCATCATCAAATCTTAGAGAAACACAACATTTTCAAAGAAAGCTTTAAACAGAAAAATATTGGGAAAAAAAATCATCACAACAAAAACCGTTAGATAATCAAACGTGAAAGAGAAAAAAAAATTAATAACAATAACAAACAAAACAAAACAACAACAAAAAAAAAACGAAACGAATTTGACAGAAAATAAACAATGAAAAAAAGCGATTCAGAATGTGAAATTCATTCAACCAAAAATGCGAAAAGAATATGGTGGCGCAAAATTCGTTCTTTAAGTGAAAAAATAATTTAAATAATTTCATAGAAAAAAAAGTCGACCCATCATCATCATCATCATCTTGCCCAGACTTGTGTGTGTGTGCCACATTATTTGTTTGCATAATAATCATAATGACGATGACGATGACGATGATGATCATAATTTAATGTTATTTCCAGTTGTGCCATTTTCAATTTTATTTCCAGCTTTTTTTTTGTTTTGTTTCATCTGGATCTTTTTGGCTGTCTGTCTGTCTGTTTTTACGATTATTGAATTTTTTCTTTACATTTTCTTTACACGTCTTGGATCATTTCATTTGTGCAGTATTTTTCTGACAGTCTTTTTTTTCGGGCTGTTGTCGTTACAGTTCGTTCCATTTCGTTTGATTCGTTCATTCATTGAAATTACTATCAAAGTGTATGTGTGTGCTTAATTCGTTAACCAAATGTCAACACTGGTTTTAGAGAACGCATTTCAAATTGAATCAAATTGAAATTCAATTGAATCGTGAATATATCGAAGTGTTACGTAGAATGTCAACTATTCGAGTAAGCAGATCATGTGTAACCAGATTCACATATGTGTCATGTTAATCACATTCATTTATTTATTCATTCATGTGAATAATAAATCGATCAATCAATCAATCAATCAATCAAATGAAATCAAATCAAAATGGAAAAGATTTTTTTTTTTGTCTACCAAATTCAAACAAAGAGAAATTGAATGTCAAAGTTAAATAAAACACTGTCGTCTGATAGAGCTGCCATCTTGTGGTGTTTCATCCAGCTGTTAAGGGGTTATTTTTGTTTGACATTCAGAATTTCATTTTGTTGTTATTATAGATATATATTCCCATTATGAAATTTTTTTTGTTTCATGGTTGTTATTATTATTGGATGAATGAATTTGATATGGAATATATAGAAAAATCCAGAATGAAAAAGTATCATAACCAAAAGACTAAAGGTTAAAAAAAAAAATTGGAAACATTTCTTCTACATTTTTTTTTAACACACACCTTACGGGCAAAATTTGTGTTAATTATAAACATTGGAAAAAAAAATTCAACAGAAACTGAACGAAAGAAAAATTAAAAGGAAAAAGTTTCAAGAAAATTCAAACCGAATTGAAAAAAAAACTTTAAAACTTAAACAAAAAAAAATATTGAAATATCAAAAACAAATTCATTATCATTATCGTATTGAATGGCAGAAAAAAATCACCATTTCAATGATTGGCAAACGCATAGCTAAAAGCGAACAAAAAAAAAATTGCCATTCAAGAACATATCGATGATCATCATTATGTACTGTGATAACTGAACAAACAAACTGTCAAATGATTGTTTCTTTTTTCATTTATCATCGTTAATGATTATCATCATCATATTCAATTCTTATTATTCATCAATCATAATTCAAATATTATAAAAAAAAATTCTTGAAACTGATGTTTATGCTTTGTAATAATTCTTTATTTTTTTTTCTATTGTATGCACCGAAATTCCAATTGTGTGGCCTAATAAGCCTAATCTAAACTTAACCCTCTTTCTCTTTTCCAATGTATGGATTTATCACACAATTGTTGTTTGTAATAATATTTATACAAACCAAACCAAACCAAACCAAACAAAATAAAGACATTGAATCAACAAAACATATGTGTATTCTAACCAATTCCGAGCAATTCAAAGGCATTCTTTACGTATGTAATGAATAAATAAATAAATATATTCGTCATCATTATTTCAGTGTATCTAGGTCTTGTTTAGCCTAATTCAATGTAGGTTTTTTTTTGTATTGTTATGAAAACAAAAATCTAAATTTAGTCTTTTTTCATTTTATTTTTTTTATATTTTTTGGATTTCAGAATAAAATACCAAATCAAGATGATCTCAAATTATTATAGTAAGTAGGATTTTTTTTTAAATATACATCGTAAAAGCTAAAAATAAATTTCGATCAAATGCTTGCAACAAACAAGAATTGACATTTGGAAAAAAAAGAAAGACATTTTTATCATCAATTCAAACGTTCCTTTAGAGCGAGAGAGAGAGAAAGAGCCGGTTCGGTTTTTATTAAATTATATTTATATTTTTTGCATAAAAGATATGTGATTAAGAAATTCATATTTTCATTTAATTATCATCATCATTGTGATGATGATGATGATGATGATGATAATTGTTTATACATATACATCATTGTATTGTTGGATGCACATTTTTTTTAACTAGTATTCATTTAAATGTTTAATGAGAATCAAACAAAACAAAAAAAAAATAGACTTGGAATAAAAAAAAAACATTGAAAAATGCAAAACAACAAACATAATGGGTGTGTATTCACTATTTAAATGTTCCAAAATGGCTAAATTCTTGATTATTTTGTTATTCCAGTCACAATGTTGCAATTTTGAAAAAAAACACTACAACTAAATAATAATAACATGATAATACAAATGTCATTATTATAATGTTTATGACGATAATCATTGACATGTATAATGAACCATTATATATAAGTGAAACTTTTGACAACCGATAATCATCATCCATGTTTCTCACCATCATCATCATCATCATCATCATTGTTTCTGAATACAACAACATGAACAATGTGAGAATCAAGGTGATTAAAGTTTTTTTTTTTTGAAAATGGCAAAATTTCAAAATCATTTTATTATAAAAACTAGAAAGAGAGAAACAAATTGGACAAGGAGATATGCATGATTGAATCGAATAAGAAACAAATTGAATTGAATTGCTTGTGATAATAATCATTGATGATTGATATACAAAGTGGTTATTTGAACAAAAGAGAAAAAAACCTTGACAACTATTGAAATGATCAATTCAATTCGCATGATTCAAAATTGAGAATTATAAATGATTGAAAGAATTGTATCCGCATACACACACACACACAAATTAAATTCTCAATTGAAGCTTTGACAATTTGGGATATTTTTGGAATCGAATTAATTTTTTTTTGTCTCGATTAAATCAAATCAAACATACAAAAAAAATTGATAAAACTTATTTTAATTATCAGATCAATGGATTACGTGAGCGATTCTTATTTCATTTCATAAATTGTAATCAATAAGATGACAATGAATCAGAATTTTAATCATAATGAATCGGTTGCTTGCTGCCTATGGCTATAGGCCAAGAATCTAAAATTAATGAGGAAAGAATTTCGAAATCATTTCATTTCCAACAATAATAATGAATTTCTATCAATAAACGTAATTCCTATATATAAATGAATGACAATCTTATTAACAAAAATTATTCATTAATATTTTGATTTCAAATCACATCCACAAACAAACAAACAAACAAACGAAAATCAGAAGAATTTTTTCATCAAAATTGTGAAATGAACGATGATTTTGATCATAATCATGATCGGATTTTGTTTCATCGTGTTTCAATTTTTCAAAATTTCCAAAAACGAAAAATTCCTCCATATATAAACATGACAGAGTGAACAACGAAAACAAAAACAAAAAAAAAAAGACAAAGAATGAAAACTTTTACGATTTTCGAATCAAATCACGCATTTCATACATATATAATCCGGAGACAAATAAAATCAACAAAAAAAAATCTTAGAAATACAATGGGAAAAAAATGTGTCAAATCAATCCGTGCCGTCGGCAAAGCAATGAGAAAAAAAAATCGGAAATTCAAAGACTAGAAAAAACAACAACCAAATTCTATTTACAATTGTTGGAAATTTTCACATTTTGACAAAAAAAAGACTACGACGACGACAAACCATACACACATATACAAAGATCATTCATTCATTCAATGATTTCAAAAATCATTACAAATCATTAAGTAAATCAAAAGATATATAAAAGTGATCAACGTTTTCCTCTGGTTGTGATGATAAATTTATAATTAGGCGATAATTAAAAAAATGAATGAATGAATGAATGAGATCAAAAAATAAAATAAATTGGAAAAAAATTGTTGATTTCCCACATAATCAAATTGTCGGCATTTGTTTTACTAGGTTGAATATGATGCTCAGTGCAAAATGTTATAAATGTCAAATGCCATTTCCATATGATGATGATAATGGTGGATGGATAAAAATGTCTGTTTGTTTGTTTGTATGAGCAATTCTTCTAAATGGTAACAAAACAAAATTAATGCAATCAATCAACGATTGTTTACAATGACTGAATCCAATAAAAGAAAATGATGTTAGTGGTTGGTTGGTTGGTTGGTTTGTTTAGATTAAAACATACAAACAAATGACAAAAAAAAGTGTTTTCAAGAGCCAAAATCGATCGAAAATAACCGGAACATCACCAGACAAACAAATAAAGTGGCTTTAAACGATCCATAATGGAATTTTTTCATTATATGTATTTGTCTTAAAATTCTTACAAAAACAAAAGTATTAAGAGAATTTTTTGTTGCTGGTTTGTTGTTTGTTTGTTGAAATTGAAATTTGAGAAGAAACTTTGTTCCAAAAAAAAAAACCAAAAACAAATATTAAGAAAAAAACACACTGAACATCATAACACCATTATTATTGATGAATCAACTGAGTGAGTAGGAAAATCTGTTAGAATCAATTTTTAGTATAAAAAAATTGTTGACAACGAATTCAATACAAAGCAAAATTCATAGTTTTTTTAAACAGAAAATGTCAAATTCAATTAAATAAATCGGAGAAGTTCAAATTAATGATGTGAAGAATCAAAATTTCAAAAATAATCTCATGTAACTATAGGTGCGTGAGCGTGTTTGTGTGTTAGTGTAGGCGGTAAAATTTGTGTTTTTCTTGACACAACAAACAAAATTCCGGAAATAAAAAAACACTAATAATTCGGGATTCTAAAGAAACAAAATAGTAATAATAACTGGAAACTTACGTTTACTTTGGCCATTTTTGTTTATTTATTTATTTTTCGACAATTTCTTCAATTAATGTTGACCAATATGGATGATGAAACAAAAGAAGAAAAATGAAGAAATTCAAATTATAATTTGATCGTTGGTATTTTGTTGATATTCTAATGATGATGTTGAATTCTGGATGATACAAATCATACAAAAACAAAAACAAACACTTGAGACACAATTAGATCAAACAAATTTATAACAAAATTTGATGATTAAAATGTATCGATCGATAATGATGATGATATAATGATTGGATGCTCAATTCAGTTCAAATGTGTGTGTGTTTGATTGTGTGTCAAATGTGTTTTCGGGTTGCTGTCTTTAGGTCACCAAAGAATTTTCGTTTTTCTTTCCTTTTTCCACTGTACTTACTGACACACACACACACACAGAGACACGGAAAGAGAGACCGAAACCAAGAACACCACACACACACACACACACACACACGTCACACCAAACACACACACACAGTGTAAGCAAAAATACACAAACACACACAGACACTGATACGAAGAATATTCTTGGATAGAAATATTTAGGAAGAAGCTCGTTGAAAAACTATGAACACAAAAAAAAACACACACACAGAGAGAGAGAAGACTTGATGAACAGACAAAAAAACGAGAAAGAATTTGTTAGGTTATTGCTAAATTTTTATTTCGTTTTTTCTATTCTGTATTTATTTATATAGCAGCTATATCCGAAGCCGATATTTCAATGCTGAGCCGATAGTCCAGATTCACCAAAAAAAAAAAAAAAAAAACAACAACGAAATAGATTCGATACAATGAGACCAGAAAAAAATGATGATTATGATGGTTATTGGAAAAATTATTGTTTTTTAAATGCATCACATTTTTTCAAAGAAAAACAGTTAATTTAAAAACAAAAATATGAAAAATAATAATAATAAATAAAAACAAAATGAAATAAAATCCATTGAGATCAATAGAATAGAATGATGATGATCTATCACTGTTGTAGAATTGTTTGGTAGATGTTAAATAATTCAGTGATGAATGTGTTGAAAATGTGCAAATGAAAAAAAAAGAAAAAATAAAAAATTCACATTGAAATAATTTTTTACATTTGAAACAAACAAATGACAACAACAACAACAAAAAAAATGAGACGAAAATTTTTTTTCTTTCTTTCTCCCTCTTTACAAATATTTCGATGTCAAACGCCGATTATTTGTGATTGATGATTATTGATTATTGATGATGATGATGATGATGATGATGTCAATGTGTTGTCGGTATTTTGTTCTGTTTTTTGATCATTCAATGATTAAGTGTGTGTCTGTTTGTAAAATGTATGATGATAACATCCAATCAACAGAGAAATGAAAAGAAAGGGAAAAAAATCACTTGAAAAGAAATTTTTTTTTGTTGTTGTTGTTGTTAATGACAATTAGTCAAAGATTTTGCACACACACTCATAAGTCATGACATTTATCAATCTTCATAATGTTTTTTTGTGTTTTTTTTTTGACAATAAATACACAGAGACATGTGAGATAGCGAAAAAAAAAATTTAAATGATGTAGTGGTCAGAAATGAAGAATTAAAATTTTGTTTAAACAACAGATATGATTCAAATCATAAACAAAATGATGATGAAAATGAGAAAACACGTGCAAATACGCTTTTTTTTCTGACGATGAACACCACAATCACGATATGAACACAGGCGCCACAAACTATTACCACAATTCACAACGCAAGAAAGAAAGAGAACCAACAACAAGCCACAAGTTTTTTTTTTTTTTGATTTTTTTTCTCTGTTTGTTTCAGTTGTTGTCTCTCATATAATCATTATATATATAGATGAATCACAAAGAGGCAAGATGAAAATCAAAAAATGTTGTTTATTTGTGAGAAAAAAATTTTCTGATTGAAAAAAATAAAACAAAAGAAAAACCGGTCAAAACAGGAAATGACAATAAATAATAAACAGCCAACACGCACGCACGAACACAAACATACACACAAAAAAAAATTTGGAATTAATCTAAAAACAGAGAAAATGAGAATTTTTCTTTGAAAAATGCTTACATTTTTTTAATTTAATTAACAATTTTGAAAATTATGATTTTTATTTGATTCTTTGATTTTCATTTTTTATAAAATTCAATTAAAAATTTGATTGATTTTAAAATGAATGAATTAAATGCAAATGTTTGTATGTCTTTATGTTAAACTATGGTGGTAAATGAAAATGAATAAATAAGAATTTCAATTTTTAAAAATTCATATTCGGTTCTTTGATAAAAGTGATAGAAAAAAAAATTATAATTCAACAAAATTTTTTCTGCATGCTTTTGTCTGTATCTTTTTCTCTTTCTCTCTCTCTCTTACTTTCTCTCACTCTTTTTCACTCAACAGACGCACATCCTCAATATATTCATCGTGGTGGTGGTGGTGGTGGTCGTCGTCGTCGTGGTAATGATGGTAATGTTGTCCACAGAAATCCAATGTCGATGTCGATGTGTTTGTGTTTAATGAGAATGAGAATGAGAATGATATGTGTGTATAGTGTTTGTATGACAAAATGAAAAGATTGCCAACAGAAATCAAGAATCTTTATGTAAATGTTATTGCTGTTGTTGTTGTTGTGTGTGTGTTTGTGAACCGATCCAACAGAAAAAAAAATTGTATAACGAGAAAGAAACTAAAAAACCTAAAGCTTCAAACGTGTATATATTCATCTCATCGTTCTCTTTTCGTTTTGCAATGACGGCAAACGAAAGAAGAAAATTTCCCAAAATGAAAATAGACTCTGCATACATAAACACAAGCCTTACAGATATTTTGGCCACCACCACCATCATCATCGTGGCTACAAATGATACCGCTATCATTATCATTATCATTGAAAACATAGAAAAAGAGCAGGCGCCCAATTTAAAAAATCAAATGATGATGATGATCATCATCATCATCATGACGATGAGAATGGTGGTAAAAGCAATAGAAAAAGAGTAACGAAAATGGAATAAAATGATCTGTCTTTGACGATGGTGGTGGTGGTGGTGGTGGTGGTAGTATTAGCGGCACTCTATAGAGTCCTTGATGAAAAAAATTTTTTTTTTACGAATCGTAAATTGCCAATTGAAACGCAACGGATATAATAATGACGAGTGAGAAAAAGGAAGTGGTGAGTGTTCAATATATATATTCAACAAACCATGAAAATTGAATTTCATCATTTCGTTTTGAAAATGTCATATCATAAGTCAGTATCACGAATTTGGATCAAAAAAAAAAAAAAAAATCATCATACTAGTGGTAATAGTAGTGGGATATTATTATTGATCAAGAATGATAGAATAATTCTGCGTATGTGCAATGCGCAGAATTATAAATAAACCAAAGAAAAAAATTTTGATTTTTATCCATGATAATATGATTGAGGAACAGAAAAACCATCAAATATGAATACCCAAAATGTGTAATATATGGTCATTAATGATGAATATTTGGGCTATTTTTTTTTTTGAAAAAAAAACATTAAAAATCGTGATTAGATTTAATTATTATTTATACCGGACACAAACAAAAATAGAGAAAAAACATTATCGATATAATTATTTAATGGAATTTGAGCAAAATATATTATTTTTACTTGTGTTTCAAAACATTCATTAAATATTACCGGTTTTTATCATTTTACCATTAATTAGTTGACATTATCATCATGAATATATATTGATTGAAGAATTAAAGCACAGAAAAAAAACTAACAACCCACCTTCCACAGAAAAAATCGAGCGACTTTATCTAACTTTTTGTATTTTGCCATATATTAATAATAAGGCAGTAAACAAAATAATAATTTTCTCTCTCTCTCTCTCTCTCTCATCTTTTTCTCAAATGCCGTTAATTGCATTTTTGTGTTGTTTTTCTTGTTCAGTTCAGTTCAGTTATTATTATTATTATGAGATTATGGATAAAAAGAATCCTTAATTCTGGGTATCATTATCATTATCATCATCATAAAAATATAATACAAGTTTACTTTATCCAACATAAAATATATATTGTTCTTGTTTTTAAATTTTTTGATTGCTTGCCCTCCATACAGATACACAAATATAGATCTATTAGAATCTAGTCATTTATTTTCATTGCATTTGTTTCGTGTGTATTACAATTTAATTTATTATTATTATCATTTATCATTGTTGTTGTTTATATATTTAATAAATAAAGACAAACAAACAACATTTATATTAGGAAAATGTGAATAAATGAAAATTAATTCAAACTAATGATAATTATAATTATAATTATGATAATGATCCAAAAATCAAGCAAGCAAAAATTACATGGAAATGAACCAGAATCAAACCTACACATAAACAACCACACACACACACAAATTATCGATATATCGATCGAATGTTTTTTGTTTTTGCTTTTGTTTTAGAATTCAATAAATATTCAGGTATATATTGGTAGTGTGTTTCGGAAGTTTAGAAATTTTCTTTTTTTTCTGTTCTCTTGAACAAAAAAAAAAAAAAATCCATTTATCTAATTGTTGTAATCGCACACACGCAAACAGTTTCTGTTTGCAAATGATGATCATCATTAATATTTAATCATTTGTTTCATTCATTATATGGAACAATATTGTATTTTTTTTCTGGCGCTACCGTATTTCCATTTGAATATATGAATTGAGACAAAAAAAAAATCCTAAAAATAATCCTGTCATCATCATCATCATCATCATAATGGGCGGTTATATCACATAATATTATCTTGAAATTTATGATTATTTTTGGTAAAAATGTAAAACTTTTCATCAATTCAAATTCGATAATAGTGATATTGGTGGCCCTATCAGTCAAACAAAATAAAATAAATCAGATCATCATCATTGCCGAAAATTGAACAGAAATCTTTAAAAAAAAAAACATTAATCGAAAACACATATCATTAGCGAATGAAATGACATAAAATTTTGATATATCAAATACTAAATAGACAGAAATTATGATGATGATGTCAATGAAAATGTAGACAAATGATGTATGATTTTGGTTCAATATTCATCAATGATTATTCGCATATGGACAATATCGGTATCAATATAATCAATGTCATCATCATTAACAAAAACTACTGCAGCAGCAATAGCAATTTGAAATGCTAAATTGTTTTAGGATTTTTTACGATATAAACAATTTATATATTTTTTTTCAGCATCATTCATATATATACGATATTCAGTGCTAATAATAACGAGTATTTATTTATTTTTTATTTTATTTTGCCATTGAAATCAATCATCGATGATTATCGATGATGTTGATGATGTTGATGATGATGATGATGATCACGATGACGACAAAGCATATATATTTCGAATAAAAAACGTATTTTACAAAAAGTGTAGCGGTACATATGGCTTTTATTTATCATTCACAAATTCTATATGTGGTATGTTGGTGAACGTAAAAAAAAGAAGAAGAAGAAAATAATAGAATCTATATATAAGACACAAAAAGAATCGACATGTCTATATAATAACGGATTCTGCTATGAGAAAAATGAAATAAAAATAACCGGAATTTTTTTTCGTACCATTATTGAATATGAATGAACGGAAAACTGAAATGAAGAATGACCTCATTTTGACCGTTCAATTCCGTTCAGTTCAGTTTTGTTGCTTGGTATGTATTTTTTTTTTTTTTTTGCTGAATCTTATTATTTCAAAAAACTAATACTACTACTACTACTACTGATACTACTACATTCTATTCAACTATCATATTTAACTACTTCTACTTTGATGTAGAAAATTCTGTATTTGTTAAATTCTTGGTATGATTCTCAAGCATGAAATTCATGAAGCATATTCCATGGTTTCTTATGATATCATCATCATCATCATCATTATTTTGTCCAATGTCAATGATAGGACACACAAAACACAGACACATAAAACATATCCAACAAAAAAAAAAAAAAAAAATAGGCGCAGTATCCACCACCATTATCAACAATGAACATTTTCTTTGAAAAAACATACAACCACTGTATTGCAGCATTGTGCGCGTATGTGTTTATATACTGAATTGATACATATATATAATGGATAGATAAAATGGTAAAAAAAAACGGGACCCAAAAAAAAGTCCAAGTATTGTTTTTTTTGTCCCCTTTCTTTTTCTCATATCTCATCTTCGATCCTTAGAGAATTCCAAACATACACACATTTGGATTTATTGTGTACAGAATGTATTGCGACACCATACCATACACTAACATCACGGCCAACACATACACACAAACACAAGGACAATCGACAGCTGAAAAGAAAAATTAGTTTCTATAAATTCTGTTTTTAGTATTTCTTTTTAATACAGAATGGGTGTATTTTGGGCGTTTACAGATACAATGACTTTTTTTTTGTTTGAGTTTTGTAGCTTATTTAAATGAAATGAAATGGAAGAAAGAAAGCAAGTGGTTCATATCATGGTTATATTATCATTTAATAGCGGTGTTTTTCTTGGTTCCTATGTCGATGACGACCGACAGACCAAAATACACACACACACACACACACACACACAGACACATTGATCGATAATGCAAAAAAAACCAAAAAAAAAAAAAATATTTTAACCACACATTTTACCAGATATATACCCAAAAAAAATGATCGTCATATTCAACCATATCATATCATGATGATGATCATGATAAACAACAGAATTTCATTGACAATTGGAACCTAAAAAGTTTTCCCTCTTATTCTTGAGTTTGGTCAAATGTACAGCAACATAGAGAATGGAATATTATATATTTTTTATGACTGACTGTTCCAGAAACAACAACAACATTTTTTTTGACATTCGATTATGACTGACAGGACACGATGATACAAGTCAGAATATAATAATATCATTTATAAAGAAAAATTTATTCTATGACTTGGTAAATAAATATGGATTGGGTGTGTTTACACATTTCGTTTTTTGTTGTTTTGAAATTATTCATATTTAAAACCTTGAACGCCCAGTATTTGATCTGGTTTATTTTGTTTTTTTCTATTTTTTCTATTTTTTTTTTGTTTCGAAATAAAAACATTACAAAAGTTTCAATGTAAACATACATTAGAGCCATTATTTATTTGAAAATAGAACCAATTTTCGTTCTTCTAATAGTTTTACAGTTGAGTGATCCAGAGATATGCATGAAAAAAATTTTTAAAAAAAATGTCCAGAAATGTAAATTTACTATGTGGATTTCGTTGTTGTGCATGTTTGAAGAAAAAAAAAATATCAACCTGAAATTCAAATAATAATCCAAGAAAAGTTTCCATAGACAAGTTTCTTTCTCCATGAATAACATAAAAACAAAACCGAAAAAAAACAACTTTTTTCTACGTTAATGGATGGAAATATCGTCAAAAAGATTAGCATTAATCATTATCATTATTTTGTTGCTTCATAATCTTGCTATCAATAATCAATAATCGATAATACAAATGTCTTGTACTTAAAAAAGATTGACAGGAGCAACAAAATGATAACAATTTTATATAAAGCCATATTTCCGTCCACAATCATCATCATCATCATCATCATCGATTTTAACTTCAATAAACTAAACTGAATTCTTATTCACAATTAAATAATTATTTCCAAAAGAAAAACCATGCCATTTGACAATAAACGTTGTCCTCATAAATACATTTTCATCATAAAAATAGCCATACACATAACATAAACGGTTATGATTATAATCAAAACAATTTTTCATTGATTTTTGTCGTTGCCGTCTGGCTGTCGATCGGTAATTTACAGATTTTTTTTTTTGCTGGCCGGTAAAATTGGTTTGTTGTTGTTGGCGATCCATTTCTGTATCCATATCGGTTAGTATGTGTGCCCAAGGTGCCCTTGTCGTTGTCGACGTTGTCGATTTTTTTTTCCTAAAATTTTCGATAAATATAATTTTTTTCTGTCATTTTTTTTGATATTATGTACATTGTATATATATATAGTGTTGATAACGATGATGTATAGAATAACCATGATTCATAATAAAGGTGCCTGCTGGGCTTTTTTTTCTCCACTACTCATATATAGTTATAAAGTTTATTTATCGATATTCAATCAGCAAACAGCAACAAAAAAAAATCCATTGATTGAATAATGAACATAAATAATGAATAGATAGGATGGGAAGAGAAAATTTTCTCAGTCCATGGTCAATTCCTTTTGAAGTAATTATTACAATGAAAAGAAAACTTTTCTTTCAAATATCTGGTCAAAATGTTCATTTTTTTTTGGCTGTTCATCACCATCAACACATATACTTCTGGACACAGATAAAACTTTGACCCAGCAACTAATTAGTAAGTTTAGTAACTTTTGGGTTAGAAAAACATTTTTCCCCATTAATAAACTAATAATAACAAAGAATAACTTGACAGAATCAAAATGACATCAACAATAATAATAATAATATAAATATGAATTTGTCATTTATTCTTGATTCCCAAGATGATGATGATGATTGAATAATAATAATGAGAATTCTACAAGAATAAATTATTTTCATCAGTTTTTTTTGTTCATTTTCATTTTAAATGAATACTGAAAATCAATGATAATGAATTTTTTTTTTGATTTGAATGAAAATATCTACAGAAAAAATGTATTTTTAGAAGTGTCATCATCATAATTGTTGTTGTTGTTGTTGTTGATGACATTCATTCATTCATTCATTCTATCTTTTATCACATGTTTGCGCTATGTATATTCTGACAATGAAAATATTCTACAAAGAAAAAAAAATCGATCCAAAATTGAAAATTTTTCCTTTTGTTTTTACGTGGAAATGTGTTGTCATTTTTTTTTCTTGCCCATTCTTAACATTTTCTCTTTTTTTCGAATAAGAGAGAATGTTGATTGATTTTTTTCAACAACAACAACAACAACAAGGATAACAATACTAGTGCAAGCCGCCACCGTTTTATTTGAAATAGTCTCTATGAATATATATATATTTTTTTTTTGCATTTGGAACATTGACAACAACAAAACGAAAAAGTTTTTAGTGGACTTTTTTTTCTACTTCATGAATTTCTATTGTTAGATTTCTGAAAAAAACGAAATAAAGAAATGTTACGTTCGTTTGCATACATAGTTATTTTGCAACTATATTACTGTTGTATTTATACAAATATAAAATGAATTTTCAATTCTTCTCAATCCACAATATTCTAAATAGTGGTTGACTGGCTGAAATTGACTATGAAAGTAAGAAATAACGGAAAAAAAATTCTACACGAAATTAAATTAGATAAGAATCACGTAAAAAAAATTTAAGAAAAGAAATGGAAAAAAACCTTGAATGAAATAAATTGTTTGTTGTTGTTGTTGTTGTTGTTGAAAATGGTTTTTAAGCCAATCAAAAATCGTTATAAAAAAAAACAATGACAAACTCTGGCTATCATTGAAATGAATGAAACCAGAAAAAAAGAAATAAAAATTGCCGCATTGTCAGCATTCGATTGAAAAGTAACAAGGCAAGTAGCAAGAGAAAAAATAATGAAATAAAACTTATGAACACACACACACACACACAGACAGAATATTCTGTGACTGAAACACAGTAACACAATATATTATCATTTCATTCAGCAATTGAATGATGATTCTAATTGCGTGTCTAGTATTATGTTCCATATCATGGATCATTGTGTTGTTGTCATTGATTTTTTTTAGCGGTGGTTATTTCTTGTTTTAGGTTGTCATTGTTCATTCTAGTTTCATCTGCAAAATCTTTATTTTAAATTATATGGACTTTAGAAACACAAAAGGACATATAGATTTTGTTTGTAACCAAAAAAAAACCATAAATCCATTTACGTTGGTTGCTATGGATTCCAAAATATCAATTAATCAAATCAATCAATCACATATCAGCCACAAACGATTAAATTGAATCAGTCAAATGAACACGAAATAATTTTTTTTTCAAAAATGAAAAGATGAAAATTTTCAATAAAAAACAACTTTAAATAAGATTTAAAATTTTTAAAAATTTCAATTTTAAATTCTGATAAAACATTGGTGGTTATGGTCGATCGATTTCAATAGTTAAAATAATCATTGTTATCTGGCAACAACAACAACAACACTCATCACGGCGAATGAAAAAACAAGTCATTTTTTTTGTTTCCCATTTCTATTATTATTATTATTTCGGACAAATATTCGGTCGGTTAGTCAGCTGTAAAAAAAAGAATAACCGAATAGCTGAAACAACGACAAATTTTTTTTCGGTTATTATGCAATAATAATAATAAAATGAGAACATTCAGTACAAAAAGTTTTGATCCGGTTGTGGACCATTTGATTATTACTATTATCATAAAGTAGTGACAGTATACTGTAAGTAATGACCGTAAAAATTTCTTCGTCTTTTTTTCAAAGCAATTTTTGTTCCAGAAACTCTCCTAAACCTCAATATTTTGGGAAAAAAAACGAAGAAAAAAAAAACATTTGAAATGAATTGAGACTTATGGATCTTTATGATGATAATGATGGCCATTGTTGTTGTTGTTGTTGTTGTTGTTGTTATGATATTTCGGATATTATTATTTATTGTGGGCAAGTTTTTTTTTGTTTTGCAATGGCTAAATACAACCATATGAATCATTATTTAATGGTTAAAAACAACAACAACAACAACAAAAACAGCAAAATGTTCAACAAAAAGGATGAAACAGTGAATGAAGTGGCAAAAAAAAGAGAAAAAGATATCCGTGAACAAAAAATAAAAAGCTAAAAATGTCTGATGGTGAAGAATAAATTTTAAAAGTTGAAATTTAAAATTTTCAACTAAAAAATCTAAAATAAAGTTTAATCCACTGGAAGAACTATCCACACACACACACACATTAAATCTTAGACCATGATCCATGATAATGATGATGATCCTGGCAGGAAAAACAACTAAAGCTAGATTTACTTCATTAACTGTTTCTTTTATTTCCATTTGAACAAAACAAAAAGTTTCAGACAACAAAAAAAATCTTGTTTCTTGATTATTAATCGTCATATATGTGTGAATTGGAAATGGTAAAATTACACAACCAACCAAATGGATTGCAAAAAAAACATACAAAAATTATTAATTCAATCCATTCTTTCATCATCATTGATCAATGATTTTCTCGCAATCAATCATTATTATGTCAAATTCAATTGGTCAGTACATTATCATCATCATCATCATCGTAATCATTGGGTACACACACTGTTATTGCAATAATGGACAAAAAAAATGAAAACGATTGATCTTCATGGCCATCTGTGTTATTCAAATCAGACATAAGAATTAATTATTGCATAAAATAAATTTAAATAATCGATTGGAGATGATCTTGAAGGGTGTGGATGGTGGAAAAACGTACAATTTTTTTTATCAAACAATCAATCAGTAATGAATAAATATTGCAATCTAATTGCTGACGACATGTGTACCAGAAAATAATTACAATTCTGGAATTATGGTGAAAAATTTAAGAAAAATAAACTTATGATCTTGAGTTTAGTTCATTTCATGTTGAATTACAAATTGATGATGATGATCATCAACATCACATTTCTAATTCATTATTATTTTACATTTGTTAATAATTGAATTCAATAAATGAATTCATTGAATCACAAAACAAATTCCTTTTTATGATTTTATGAAAATAATCGAATATCTCTTGAGAGAATGAAAAAGGAAATTTCTTTCATTTTTATTTTTGTTGTTGTTGCTGCCGCTGTCGCTGCTATTACTGATGTTATTTTTTTTTCTTTGACTTGATTCAAACTGATAAATTATATATCTAGTAAATCGATTAAATGACCTTGGTTCGATGATGATGGTATGGTGAAAAAATGTCATTATTATTGTTGTTGGAATTTTTTCATTCATTTTGTTGTAATTGTACCACAATTCAGTATCAAATGACATCAAAAAAAAACTCTGTTCTTCTAAAGTTCATCTCCATTACATCTCCTTCTATGTGATTAATAATACATGGACCATACACACATTGTTCCCAGAACCTAACATTGTCCATCTTGAAATAAATTATTATTATATGATAAGCAAATTAAGAGGGAAAAAATCCGTACCTGATTGATTTAATGGCCAATTAAATGGGAAAATATAGAAAGAAAATGATTTTTGACTTTAGCTTCTGTTCATTCATTCTTTCAACGATGGCAAAAACTTAATGATTATCAAAATAATCTTAATCATAAATGTTTTATTGATTTTTTTCTTTGACTTGATTCAAACTGATAAATTATATACATCTAGTAGAAAAAATGAATTTTTTCTCGCGATTTTTTTTCAAAATGACCTTAGATTTTCTCATTCGATATTGATTTGTTTTCGCATTTTGTGTATGGTGAAGATATAATGTGCATTATCAAAAGAAAAAAAATGTTTCCTTGGAATTTTTTCATTCAATTTTGTTGTAATTGTACCACAATTCAGTATCAAATGACATCAAAAAAAAACTCTGTTCTTCTAAAGTTCATTTTTCTTTGTCCACGTTTATCATCTGTGTGTGTGTGTGTATGTGTTGAGGTTGTTATTTTAACCTTCTATGTGATTAATAATACATGGACCATACACACATTGTTCCCAGAACCTAACATTGTCCATCTTGAAATAAATTATTATTATATGATAAGCAAATTAAGAGGGAAAAAAATCCGTACCTGATTGATTTAATGGCCACAATTCGCCGATTAAATGGGAAAATATAGAAAGAAAATGATTTTTGACTTTAGCTTCTGTTCATTCATTCTTTCAACGATGGCAAAAACTTAATGATTATCAAAATAATCTTAATCATAAATGTTTTATAATGATGATGACGATGATGATAATTGATAATGTTTTGGAACATTGAAAAAAAGTCAAAGCTTATCAAAAATTCATCTGTACACAACAATTTGTAATTGTAATTATTGTGGTGTTAAGGTCCCGGATATTGAAAAATCGTTTGCCGAAAGAAAATGAACGATTCTAAAAGTGGTCAACAGAACAATGAAGCCAAACCGAGCAATGAAAATAAACTTGCAAGTTTGAGTGCTGTTCCTGATATGGTAGAATCAAAATGAATTTTTTCTCGCAAATTTTTAGCTTTCATCATATTGTGAATTTTTTTCTAATATTCGTACATTTCTTCAAATTAGATTTTCTCAACAAGGTGAATAAAAATGAATATTGAATGGTTGAGATTTATCGTAGCAAGAATTTTCGTGATGGTAAAATTTGTGGGTGTAGTTGAAAGGTGAGAAGATATAAACGGATAGTGATTATTGGTGAATGGAGCACAGAATACCTGTTATTGAACGATCAAAAGAAAAAAAATGTGTTCCTATTTTCACACATACAAATTGAAATTCCAATTTTCCCGGGGTGACAAATTACAATTTCGGCAAAAATATCATTACCGATCCAATAAAAGAACTTTGTGACAAACATGCCAAAAAAAAAAGAAATGTACAAGAGAATTATGTCAGCGGTTTTTTTTTGACTGAGGCTTTCAATAGTCAAAAGTTGAATCTTAATATTAAAAAACAGTAAAAAAAAAAATAGAAGCGAAAATTGTCGAATGTCTCCAATGTCCCCGGGAATCTGTTTTTTCTTTCAGGAACAACTACACACACACACACAACAAGAGAATTTTTCTTTGTCAACGTTTATCACTTTCGTGTGTGTGTGTGTGTGTGTGTGTGTGTGTGTGTGTATGTTTGCTACCGATAATACCAGCAGCAACAGAAGCCAGTAAAAAAGCTAAATTTTTCTCTCTCTTTCCTTATTCAAAAGAGGAACATTTTTCTGTATTTTCAGAATCATGATGATGATAGTGATGATCCATATGAATGATAAAAAGTCAAAAGAAAAAACGACGACAAACAAATAAAAGAAAGATTCAAGACATTTTCTTTCATCTTTCTGCTCACAAACACACAACATTCTTTTCCTTTTTTATATTTTCCTTAAAAAATGTAGTTTTCCCATTATTCAAGTAGTTTTTGCTATTATCGTTGTTTTTGATTGTCGCGTTTTTGTTGTTGTTGTTGTTGTTGTTGTGGGAACACATCACCATCATTATATATTGGCCACTATATACATACTTCGTATGTGTGTGTATTCGACGTCATTCTGTTCCTTGAAAACAAAACAGAAAAAAAATTCTGACTACGTCAGAGAGTTAGTTAAAAAAAAATGTCAGAGTTCTATGTCAGGATTCCAGATCCCAGATCTTTACAATTCGTCGTAGTCGTGTGTAGTCATCGTTACCCGAGATCGGCAAAAAAAAAGGATTTACTGTCCGAATCACACATACACAAAGCGAATTGATAGGACGGAAACTCCCCCCATAAACACGCCCAAATATCGAATAAATTTAATAATAAGGTTTCGACCATTTAAACAAGGGAATTGTGTGTGTGTGTGTGTGTGGTTATTTTTGCTAATTTAGATCTTTGACGAAATTTTCACTAAACCCCTGACCACCTCTAAATGAGACAGTATACGAATTTTATTTTTCAAAATATCTGACATACTTGAGCTTTTTTAATTTGATCCTGACCATCAAATCACCAAGGGCACAATTGTTAAAACAATTAAAACCTGAAATAATACCAAAATGAATTAAAAACCTAGTGATAAAACACAAAAAAAAAAAATAATTGAAGACAATCAAGAGACCAATTCAATTTGAATTAATTCTAATTGCTATTTGCAAAAAAAAAACGACTGAACAAATTAAACGAAACGGAATGTGAAAAAATATTTTTTCTTTTTTTTCACAAAAATATCCAGTCTTTCAGTAATTTTCCATTTATATTGGTATTGTTGTTATGTTGTACCAGGTCCCGGATATTTTTCACCAATCGTTTTTTCGATGATGTTTATTTCTTCTTCGTTTTCATCGGTATTATCTTTTCTTGATTCACAGTTTTCATTCATTCATTCATTCATTCATTTATTCATTCATCCATTCCATTTTATGAAGTCGCCGTTTTTATATGCTAGTTATGTTTACCGTATTGAATTAACAATGAATGTACATGTGTGTGTGTGTGTGTGTCTTGGATTTTTAGTGAAAAAAAATTTATTATCCCGGATCTTGGATATATAGATTCATTAAACAAAGAAAGACAAATATCAAACAACATTCTACACATCGATGGCGACAACTATAAAACATTCTGGAAAACAAAACATTTCTCTTTTTGGAATTTCTTGAACACACACACACACACAAACACACAACTATATCATAGCAATATAATTTTAGTATATTAAAAATGGATGCAAAAAAGATTTGCTTTAATCTAATTAAGTTTTTCTGAACCAGAAAATAATAACAATTGCGGTTGCTTTGTGTATATATAAAACACAATGAAAGCAATGGATGTTTGTTTGGCCCATATCATGAATAATCAACAATATTTTATAGAACAAATTGTTGTTTGATTATGACAATTGAAGAGATTCGCAACCAGAATTATTTAAAAATTTTTAATGAATTTTTATACAATGAATTCAACATTAACACTCTTGAAAATCGCAGGAAATTATGATGATTATTATTATGGCCATCAAACACAATACCATATATTTGTTTAATTAACAAGCATTATTTCCGTTGTTTTATATTTGAAAATTTGCATTTAAAATTAGCTTTGAAAATGTTGGTATTTGAATTTTTTTTTGTTTTTGTTGGAATTCCGATGAAATTTATTTGTTTTTTTTGTGGTAGTTTTTCATTCAATTCATCATCATTGGATTATTTCTAAAAATCAAAAAAAAAATATCGAATGCGACATGACTGTCATCTGGTGGTGATAAATCAAAATAATCAATGTACAATTTCATTTTGTAACAATTTTTTCATTTTCAACAGTAAAATTCAGATTAAAAGAATAGAATAAACCATAATCGATGAGAAAAGAAAAATTTATTGGAAACAAATCAGTCATATTTATTGATTTTATAAGATAGTGATGATTATATTTTATTAATTATTATATATGAATAACGAAACCAATGAAACACTAATGTTATGCTTAAATGGCGAAGTATTGAAACAAAAAAAAAATCGAATGGGATGTGAATGGATGAAAATAAATCGAGATCGAAATTTTGAAAAAAATGGATAAGTAAAAAAATGATAATATGTGTGATTTGTACGTTTTTTTTTCTTTGATAACAATTCTTGATGGAAGCCTTTGTTGCATGTTGTCTCATATTTGATCACATTACCGTACAGCTTAACCAACTGCTCCATTTATCAGCAACGTTATTATTATTGTTATTACTATTATTCGATTGACCATTTATAGATTGATTTGTATCATTTTTATATTCATTGGATTGTTCTTCCATTATTGAATTTAATGCCGATACATGTTGATGATGATGTTGTCGAATACGTTTTGAACGTCGTACCAATGATGATGGTGTCGATAGTCCAGTATTCGAATCATGTTTTTCATATAGATGTTCTTCATAAACATCATTATCATCATCATTGAATTCAATAACCGGTGATATAATACTTTTATTATCCGTTGTTTTTTTTGTCTTTGATGGAGTTTTTTTGGCAGATTTTTTTGATGGCCGATATTCATCCAAATCATTATCCATATCCACATCATCATCGACAACAACGATTGATTTTCGTTTTTTTACTTGTGGTTTTTTATTACTTTTTTTCTGTGCTGATCCAATAATATCGGATTTTTTATACGGTGTTTTTGTCCATTCTTTTTTGGTACTAGATTTTGATTTTTTCTTTGTCTGCTTCATTTGTATAGGTGTCGATGTCATCATTATAGAATATTTGGATTTTTTTATAGCCGGTGTCGGTATACGTGATGGTGTTCGACTACGTGTTGATCCTTTGTTGGAGAAATGAATTAAAAAAAAAATTCAACGATAATGAAAAGAAAAAAACTTACTTGCAACCGATGGTTTTGGTGTACTTGTTGAAACCATTATTGAATTTTTGTTGAATTTCGAATGATTTTGAATTCGAACGAATGTTTTTGGTTGTGAAAAAAAACCAAATTATAACCAGAAAAAAGGTACACAATAATGAGAAGCAAAAAAAAAAATCCAAAGAAGCGCCAAATTGTTATAAACAACAAAAATCATATAAACACGCACAACTAAACACCATCATCAATGGATATATATAGAACTAGGACATAGCAAATGTAATGTAATATATGTATATTGCTGCTTGAATTCAACGTTTCGTTTACTGTGTCCAAAGATGGCGTCGATTGTATTGATATGTATGGCAAAGTCACAATGCTAAGTATAAAGAAAGAAGGTGGCAAATGTACAACGACCGTTGTTGTTGTTGTGGTCGCGTGAAATGTGTGTATTGTAACCAATAATTATTAATGGCGGGAGGATATTTACGATCGAAAAGAGCATGCGTGAAATGTGGCAAATTTTTTCTCAATTTCTCTATTTCGACCATCGTATGCATATGCAATGTGAAAATAGTTTTTAAGGTGTTTAAAAAAAAAATTTTTTTTAATTGGCAATTTTTAATTTTATTCATTTATTTTGGTAGCTTATTCAATAATTAAGGCCACAGTTTTGGTTCATCAATAAAAGCATACAATAAGTGAATAGCATTCATGATAAATGATTGATCGAATAAACATTGTTTTAAGATGTACCAAAATAAAAATTTATCACACAATGACAATTAATAAATGGAAAAAATCATTACCATTGATAAATCACAATGAAAACTGTTTTTTTTATAAGGAAATATTGTTAGCCAATCAAAAACAAATTTATCAAGAGAAAATGTGATAGGGGTCATAAATTTTCCTGTAATAAAGGTTGTAATGATTGTGACATATTGTGCGATTGTTGAAGCGGTTGATGTTTTTGATGGTGATGGTGATGATGATGGTGTGGGTGATATTCTTGAAACGTTGATGGCGTCATCGATATCGATGATGATGGTCCAGAAAATAATGTTGTTGTTCGCATTTGGCTAAAATTGAAAGCCAAATTATTATCCATTAATAATTGAGCTGCTGGTGATGGTATCTTCGGACAGATATTTATACGAACAAAAAAATTATAAATTAAATTACATGGTATGGCGACTAGTGGACGTAAAACATTTGGGAAAAATGTTTCGAATGCAAATGTATCGGATAGATCGCCACGTGTAATCGTCGTATCACTTGTATCCGATGTATAAAGATGTCGTGTATGTGGCTGTAAGAATCGAAGATATAGCCATGATGTTAATATACCATAAATTAATAGAATCACTTGGACACCATCAAGTAAATTCAATGCATACAATATGGTGGCAATCACTGTGTTTTTCAAATGAATGTAAAATTAAGTTGAAAAAAATTGAAGTGAATAAAATCTACCTGTTATGGTGAATGCAATGTGATCATTTTTTAAACGTCCGAAAGCTGTTGCAAATAATATGGATTGTGGTAACAATTGTTTAACGGTAACAGATATTGCAGCATAGAAACCAAAAAATCCATGAATACGAACATTGAATAAATAGCTACCATCATATGTAAGACAATATAAGATTACATAATGTATTGATGTTAATATGGCGGTTGGAATTAATGTTATCACCATAAAACGTAATACCTATTTGTTTATAAATCAAATTTAGAATCAGTAAATAATGAATCGATCTCTAATAAATAAAAAACGAACCTCTTTATGACCCCAAAGTGGTTCGATTAATGTACCACAAAATGATAATACCAATAGATCTAATATAATCCATGCTAAACGTGTTTCAAGAAATGCGTGTGACCATAATGCAATAACGGTGTGATACCATTGACCGGGCGATATAATTTCACCAGGTATTAATGCAAAAAAATCAACAGTTATTTCACCACCAAATTGAATTAGATATAATAATATGATTAATCCGGAAAATGATTGCACAATCGGTGATAATTGTGATAATAATATGATTAAATGTGAAAAAATATAATTCATTGTACGACGAAATTTTTGCCAATAACTGGTCTTTTGATGGATGGCCAGACCACCGCTACCAATATCGCTGTTGGAGGCCTGTATTTTCAATTGTACCGATGACTGACGATCATGACGGGTTGAATATCCAGATGCAGATGATGTTGTTGAAGAGTTTGGACATTTTTTTAATGGAATTTGACCAGCATTTATTGTAATGGCTAATGATGATGATGATGAGGGAATCGTTAATGATTCGTTTGTATTTGTTGGCAATATCGATATGGTTGTTGATGGCGGTGGTAATGGTGATGTTGATGATTGCATCGAAGTGATTAATAAAAATTCATTTAACGTTAAACGAAAATAATAAAAATTGATTGATTGATGATTCAAGAAAATTTTAAACACATTCAATATAACCTGCTAGCTGGCTGTTTTGGTGCATCTGGGTCGTTTGTTTGTTTATTAGTGTGACACATCAAAATCAATACAAAAAAAAAATCATTCGATTCTCGATTGTCCATCCATAGACATTGTTACCGAAATTATTTTTTTTTCAAAAATTCAATTAATTTTTTTTCAACAAAAAAAACTAAACATTATTTTTACAATAAATTTTCCTTTAATTATCATAAGATTTGAAAAAAAATCCTTACAAATTCATATTATTTAGATTTTTTAAATCAAGAAGAATAAAGAATAGCCAGAGAGAGAGAGAGAAAGATAATTATTCTGCTTCATAATATAAATTGCTATACAGCACAGAAAATACTACAAACATCATGATGATAATAAAATAATATTGATAGAGAGAGAGAGAGAAAAAAAAGTGAAAAAGAATATGGATGAATAAAATATTTAGGAAGCAATCATTCGATAGTGAAATAAAAAGGAAAAGAATATTCTAATAAGATTATTGAAAAATCGATGAATGTATTCTATACCATGAGAAATAAAGAAAGAAATTCTGCAATTTTTTCACTGGTTTTTTCCAATTTGATAAACTCTGAAACTAAATGTTTTTTCTTCGAAAAAAATTGATCCCGTAGCATATTATTATAATGGATCGGATAGCAATAGTAATTGTTATAATTTTAAATTCATCAATCAGGTGATAAAATTATTAAATCGATCAAATGAATCAATATCGATAAAGATGATGATGATGATGATAGTTTCATATTTATAAAGAGAAGATTCATGAATTCAATAAAAAAAATGTCTGGGTGGGTGGTTGTATAAAGAAGATTTACAACACTGAAAAATTTTTCTAGGACAAAATTGTGTTTTGTTTGGTCATCGGAATCTGGGAAAATGTTTAAGAGCTGCTGAATGATGACCGAATGGTGATAATGATCAAAAGAATGTCGTTTGGAAGATATTTTTTTCAGGAATTAAAATGAATCTGGTCGTTACCAGTGCTTATGTTGGTGGTTTAGTCAATTATGCTGGGTGGATGAATCGTATATTCTTTTCCTTATTCTCTTGTCCATTTTATAGGTTAGGATAGATTAAGGTTATGTTGAGCATTTTGATGACGCATCAAACTATATTTTGAACTAAAAACTTTTCCACAATCCGGATACGTACACATGTTTGGATTAACGGATGAATGTAATTTTTGATGTTCAGCAAGATTATATTTACGAACGAAAGATTTTCCACAATTTGGCCAATCACAAATAAATCGTCTTCCGGTGTGTATGTTACGATGTGCTTCAAGATGCGGTTTCTGTCGGAAACGTTTGCCGCAATTCACCCAATCGCAAATATATGGTTTATCCACATCACAACAACATTGACAATTATTTCCACTTGAGGAATTATTCTTTTTTTTACTACCGGCATGTCCTTTTGATTTGGTATTTTTTGTTTTCGTTATACCGTCACCATTTGTATGGCTACTGATTGTAGATAGATTCACTGTAATCAGATAACAGAAAAAAAGAACAATTAATTAATTGAAAAAATTTAACAATTACTGTTTGAGAAAAACAATTCAAAATCACTAACAACCAAAAGATTGCGATGCACCACCGGTAGTGACTAGTTTAAATGGGGAACGTGCGGCAGCATTAGCCAAAACGGCCATTACATTGGCACTTGTCGCATTTGAACCTTGCGTTACGGCTGCAGCAGCAGCCGCACCTAATGCTAATGTTGGAAATAAATTCGTAGCTGCCGCCGCTGTTTGATTATGTTGTTGTTGATGATGATGATGATGATTGTGTTGTTGTTGTTGAATTTGATTCTGATGTTGTTGTTGTTGATTATGATGATGATGATGACCAACATTACCCATCATCATTGCAGCACCAATATGCCTGAGATTTGAATGTGAAGATGATGATGTATTCATCATCGTTTTAGAATATTTTTGTTTGCACAAATTACGAAAAATGTATCAAATAAAATTATATCAATCAAAATCAGGTGACTAAAAAGAATTATATTAATTTTGATTCTAAATGTTTATTATTCTTTTGCCCCTTCATATAAGAAACAAAAATACAAAATCTTCAAAGAGACAGAGAGGGAAAGAGATGATAAAAGTAACATCCACAACAAACAAACAAACCATTCAAAGTTGAATAAGAAAGAAAATTTACTCAAACTAAGAGAAAAAATCTCTTGAAACTTAAAAGCTTTTACTACTACTCCTCCGCCTCTTATTTTTCTTCTTCCTCACCATCATCATCATCATCATCATCATCACAGCATAAAAACACGACCAAACCATTCATACCATACTTTCAAATAGGATCCATTCATTCAAATTCAAGCCAAGACCTAACAACAACAATGTGTATTACATCTCATACATTCACAAAAACATATATACACCACAAGGGGACATATAAACAAGTTAAAGTTAGGGTATAGTATATTCTCCCTCTCAATCACACCCTCAAACACATATACAGACATCATCTATAACACACTACATCTTTTCTTGCTATTTTTTTTGTTCTCTCCCTATCTTTCGTCCTCATTTAAATCAAATGGGGAAATTCAGAGGATTCTGAGTTTGCTCATTCAGTATCATTTGTATTTGTGTTTGCTTTACGTATGGGGAGAAGTTGTTCCAATCTCTCTCTCTTTTCGTTCGTTTATTAATTTTGTGAATTTTTTTCATTCACATAGATATTTCGTTCACAAGTTTTTCATTTCTATCTATGTAAGTAGACAATGATGATGAAAAACTTTTAAAAAACAGTTTTCCCCAACAACCCTACTGTTTGAAAAAAAAACTAAAAATGTGAGATGAAAACTGTGATATTCATTCTATAAATGGACAAAATAATTCATCAAGAATTCTAGGCATATAGATGATGATGATGATAAAGGCATTTATTTTTTTAACGATTCCATCTCTCTTTCTCTTACACAATTTGGTAAAAGCAAAAGGATATTTTGGTACAGACGAAGAGAGAGAGAGAGAGAGATGGCAGACAAATAACATTTGTATTCAATCTTCCACATATATTCATTCAACGTAATACAGGGAAAACTCTTTGAATTCAATGGGGGGGAACAAAAGAAAAAAATCATTGACCAATTACATGAACAAATCTATCATCGATTATATAATTGAATAAGTAAATTTGAAATTTCATAAAATTCATCATCATCATAATGACAATATTAAATTCGGTGGTTATTATTATGTTCCATATGATGATGAGCTTTTCGGTGAAGTTTTACTGTATACAAAAAAGCCGTTATATGTTGGGCGCCAAAAAAAAAACTTACCCAGTGTGTGTATACGAGTATACTGTGTCTGTATTCAATCTTGTATTTCAAAAAACCGTCTCTCTCCAAGAAAAACCACTGTATGTGTGTGTATTTGTGCATTAGAAAGACCAAGGAGAGGGAAAAAGATGGTTTTGGGGGGCCAAAATGGCGGCAATGGCAACTTGAATATTTCGTGAACATAGTCTGTGTAGCAATGTAGCTTATTCGAAACAATACTCATATATGCAAGCGATTGATAGGGAAAAAACCAATTACCCTGAAGTGTCTGTCGTTTATAATGCGCGGCTTATACAAACTAAAAAGTGATTTTTGTAGAAAAAACGGCATGCGCGGTATAAACGAGATTTTAGGGTAGTATTAAGATAGCGTTTAACTTGGCTGGCTGAATGATTCAGCGAAGGAAACGGAAAAAGATTTTTGTTGATGGAAGGAACTAATCTATTCTCACGGAATTCAATGATAATACACAAAACATACACATGGTTAATTTTCAAACTTACCAGATAATAATTCATTTGGATTAAGATTATTATTATTAGCCGATGTTCCATGATTTTGTGTAAAACTTGATAAAATTTGTTTATATTGTTCCAATTCCGTTGAATATTGTTTCAATTGTTGGCGTAGTTTATTACATTCATATGTTTTCGAATGCAATTTATTTTTAGTTTGTTCCAATTCAATACGCATTGATTGTAGATCCAATGATTGATTCATGTCCATTTTTTGTTGATTATTATTACTGTTATTTGTATTATTAGTGTTATTAAAAGTGGTTGATGATGATCCAGATGACATTAACATTATATCCGATGAGGGTTGTGATGATATTGTAGCACAATTTGAAATAACATATGACATTGGCAATGTATTCGTGACCAAATGATAACCAGATGATGATGGATTATAATGTTGTTGATGACCAATAATACTTTGCATATTCAAACTTCATACTTGCATCCGTAATATTTTGGATGTTTGTTTGTCCGGGTAAATTATTGTACAAATGGGATAAGATTCTTTAATCACAAATCAATGAAAAATAGATGATTCGGTTTTCCGGGATTTCAAACAAAAAAAAATCAAAACAAAACGTATTTACGTCGACAACGAATGTGGTTCGAGAGATGGAAAAAAATGTGAGTAGAGAGAGAGAGAGAGAAAGAGAGAGAAACTCACTCTCTTTGTCTCTCTCGCTCTCTCTCTCTCGCTCTCTCTCTCTCTCTCTCTCTCGCTCTCTCTCTCTCTCTCTCTCTCTCTCTCTCTCTCTCTCTCTCTCTCTCTCTCTCTCTCTCTCTCTCTCTCTCTCTCTCTCTCTCTCGCTCTCTCTCTCTTTCTCTCTCGCTCTCTCTCTCTCTTTCTCTCTCGCTCTCTCTCTCGCTTACATTTTTTCCAACTTCGAGAACAAATTTCTTGTTTCTGGATCCATTTGAATTGGGTTGTTACATATTTATTCAATGGATATAATTCGAAATAATTAAAAAAAATTACGGAAGGAATTTTAGATTCGAAATATGGAAAAAAAAACAAAACAAAAATTCAATTCGAATTGATGTGTGATTGTGTGACATTCACAAATATCGAATATAGAATTTCATAACAATACGAGTAGTAACGCCATCTATTAGTTAGATAAGTATTTACCATTGTTTTGATGACTTTGTTTTACCCCGAAAGAATTTTTCTCAATAAAAAATGAACCAAAATCATGATAATAATAATGATGAAACGAAAATTCAAATTTACCGCAGTCAGATGATGATATTCATCATCCTATTCATAAGCTATGCATTTTATTATCTAATGAGAAAAGCATTTTCATTAATTTTGCCCGAATTATTAATCACATCGATTATTGATCAAAATGATGCCGGTATAATTATATCGGCACAAAGCATTTCCTATACGATTTCAAAATTTATTGGTGGTTTACTTTCGGATCGTATTTCGGCAAAAATTCTTTTCATCAATGGTTTATTCCTATCAAGTTTGACAACAGTTTTTTTTGCATTTGTACCACCAAAAACAACATCATTTACTACGCTATGGTTTCTAAATGGTCTAGCTCAAGGATTTGGTTGGCCATCATTAGTAAAAATTCTTCAACAATGGACATCATCCAAACAATTCGGTACATACTATAGTGTATTAAGCGCATCAGCAAATGTTTCCGGTGGTCTATCACCTTTACTTGCTACATTGATGACAATGAATTTTGGTTGGCAAAATACCCTAATATCGTTCGGTATTGTTTCCATTTTCATAGCCATGTTATCATCGTTGATGTTATCTAATCGACCCGAAGATATTGGTCTGGCTGCTATCAATCACGACGATGAAACAGTGCGAATGCAAAAATCGTTATCATCATCAATAACGTTGAAAGAATTATTAAAAAGTCCATTCATATGGTTATTATCAATATCATACCTGGTTGTATTTGCAGCCAAAACAACTGCCTGTGATTGGGGACAACTTTACTTAATGAATGAAAGACAAAAATCACAACTGATTGCATCAAGTTTTACATCAAGCGTTGAATCTGGTGGTTTTTTTGGCGCCATCATAGCCGGTTATCTTAGCGATCGAATGATTGCCGCAAAAAAGACGACAACAAAAACATCAAATTCTTGTGATCGTTTACCGGTTGCAACGGCAATGATGACATTGTCTGCGCTTGCAATACATTCATTATGTTTTCATGTTGGCCCATCAACATCACATATATTCATTGCCATATTAGGTTTCATTCTTGGTCTTACATTTTATGGTCCAATCATCATATTCGGTATGGTTGCAACTGAAGCTGTTCCAACAAATCTTAGCGGTACATCACATGCCATCGTTGCATTGGCTGCTAATGGTAAGGTTTACTTGATTTTTGGTTCAAAATTTAATTTAATTTTTTTTTTGACACAGTTGGTGCCATCATATCTGGTTTACCATTTACAATGCTTGCACAGACATATAGTTGGAAAATGGTATTTTTCCTGTTGGAAGTATCGACTGTTTCAATCATACTATTATTGACCATTTTTGGAAATCGTTTACGACCCGATTTTGTTCCAAAGAAAATTGATTAATAATCGTGATCTATAGATCCATACTTGATGAACTGTGATTCCATATAATCGAAAATGAAATACTCTTTAATATAAACTCGTTTGTTATATTTTTAATAGATAAATCTATCTATCTATCTATCTATGTATTTTATTTTTTTATTTATTTGACGCTTAGGATGTGTGTAACTGCAGTTTTTACACTCGCCAAGTGCTCGCACTGTGTATTAACTTGGCATTTGATGCGGGGAAGCCGAGCCGGCCATTCTTACTTATTTTCAGTATAAACATAACTATTTGGTATGAGCTACTCAGTGTGTGTCTGAGCATGCGGGAAAACTTTTGAATGCCGCTGAACAGTTTGTCCAGCTCAGAAGTAGAAGTCGCTTCCAAAGAAACGCATTCTGTGGTATGTAGCTTTGACAAAGCTTTTTTTCATTGTTCTAGCTCAGCACACGTTGCTGCAGCTTTTGCATCCAATAGATGGTGCAGTCATTCAATAGAACATAGAAAGAGTTCGAATTCGAATTTTTCGAATTGATTATTGTGATAATACATGTGTCACACGTGATTTTCATTTTGTGTGCCTGTGTGAGTGTGTATTTGATGATGAAATAGTGCACACTACCATACATTGAAAAAATGGGGAAAAAAGTCTATGTAAGCCACGCATTTTTTATACCAATATTTCAAAACAATATAACTGTTACTGTACAAAGTTTGCCCTCTTTTCCCGGTAGGATTTTTTTCAATGTACATTTGATTGACAAACCAAAGAAACTATGACATTTTGGAGAGTAAATATTTTGGCTCCGAATGTGCACCAAGTAAAAAGTTTTTCGAATCCATCATGAAAATCGGTATTATTGATTCATTCGTTAACTGGAATTGTTTCAAACAACAATTTGAAATGGACGCCGAAATATGTTCAAAAAAAATCACTAACTTTCAACATTTACCGAATCTTGAAGACGCAAAAAAAGCGGGAACATGCAATTCACTGTATTGTTCATTAATTGTGACAGAAGGTCAATCAGCTACATCATCGGTTACTGCAAGATTAGGTGTTGAACGTGATAAATTTGGCATATTTTCATTGCGTGGTAATATGTTGAATGTCCGTGAGGCATCGGATAATCATATTATGGCAAACGCCGAGATTAATAATTTGGTGAAAATTCTGGGTTTAGAATTCAATAAAAAATATACATCTATTGATGATTTGAATACACTCAGATATGGAAAGGTTCTAATTATGAAGGACCAGGACCTAGATGGTTCCCACATTGCTGGGCTAATTATCAATTTTTTTCATAAATATTGGCCATCATTAATTAATCTGCAATATCTTGAACGAATTATCACACCAATTGTAATGGTCAGCAAAAAAAATTTTTTTCAAACGTCTATTCTATTCTCTTCCCGAATTCAATGACTGGAAAGATGAAATTCCCAACATTGAATGCTACAACATCAAATACAACAAAGGTATTTTTTTATTGATTTTTATTTTCTATTTGAAAATTCTAATTTTTTATTATCATTTGTTTGTTCAAAGGTTTAGCTATTAGTTTGTCATCGGAAGAGGCAAGGGAATATTTTTCGAACATGAAACGTATCAAAATCCGTTATTGTTGATGTTTTGTGATAATTAGAATGATTATTTTATTGATTATTTTAATGATAAATTTAATAAGAATACATGGAATAAAGAAGATCAATTAATCGAACATAAACGTTGACTCGTTCAGAGTTATATTTTTTTTTTTATTAGAACAAACATCAAGGCACTGAAAAACGTGCTCTCTTATATGTCATTCATAAACTATGTATATTCATGAACAGGACTGAGGGAGAAACCATTGATTTATTAACAGTTATGATGGTGATGATGATGATAAAGCCATAGAATTGGCATTTAGTTCAAAAATGATTGAAGCAAGAAAAGAGTGGATCCAAAAAGAAATTAAAGAACGTCGCCAAAAACGAAATAATGGTGAAAAAGATTCCTATTCTCTATGAACATGATACACATGAAGTAACAATCAGAGTGCTGCAAAATATTCTGACACGTAGTCTATGAGTGGACCACGACACAGCAAACCTCGTGTATGACCGCGCGCGCTTTGTTGATCCCTCCCCGGATCTTTGACACACACATTATCCTTTGTCCACACACACATTGTCCTTTGACACACACACACTTTTCGTCTTTCGTCACAAAACCACGTTTTTCCAAAAAACACTAAAAAACCACGTTTTTGCACACAACACACACTCATGTTCTTGCTTTCGACCAGATCGGTCATCTCCATTTCTTTTTTATTGTCTTAATAAAATTATTATTATTATTCGTTTTTTCAACAGACATTCTCGAGTTTATTCAACACAGAGATTTTATTTATAAAGATTTAATTCATTATTTAATTATGAATAATGAACGTTCGATACCAAAATTAGTGGATGGATTTAAATCTTGCCAACGAAAAATAATCATTACTTTTTTCAAAGGTTATGATAAACATGAAGTACAAGTGGAACAATTAACCCGATCGGTTTGTGAAATGACAACTTATCATCATGGACAAATGTCATTGATGTTGGAAACAATTATTCTGGCCAAGAATTATGTTGGCACAAATAACATAAATTTACTCGAACCAGTTGGACTGTATGGTACAAGATTGGAAAGCGGTAAAGACGTTGGCAATCCTCGATACCTATCCACCAAGCTCAGTCCATTGGCCAGGAAATTGTTTCACACCAAAATTCAAATGAAACATTTAAACAATTTTTTCCTACCCCAAACATCCCCAAATTCACCAATATAAATTTCATCACCACACAATTTTACACAGGACACGGATATCACACTCTCCAATACAGACAAATGTACATGCACAGACATAACACAAGACACAATACACCTCCTAATACACTGCACAAACTACAACAACATCAGACAACAATTAAATCTAGAATACATAATTTCACCTCAACAATTCACACAGAACAAACAGACACACACCAAATTCATTATATTATGTAAACACATCTACAACCACCTAAAGGCAAACTAGCCGTATAAATAATTACATAATTACAATTGTTTTATTTTCCTTTTCGTTACTTATTTGGCGCCAATATCCTTATGGATAAGCGCAGTAATAAAATTATTATTATTATTATTACGTATCCGGATTGTGGAAAAGTTTTTAGTTGCAAATATAGTTTGATGCGTCATCAAAATACTCAACATAACCTTAATCTATCCTAACCTGTAAAATGGACAAGAGAATAAGGAAAAGAATATACGATTCATTCATCCACCCAGCATAATTGACTAAACCACCACCATACGCACTCGTAGTTTATTGTAAATAATATCCATGTTATCATCGTTGATGTTATCGAATTCAATCATACTATTATTGACCATTTTTGGAAATCGTTTACGACCCGATTTTGTTCCAAAGAAAATTGATTAATAATCGTGATCTATAGATCCATACTTGATGAACTGTGATTCCATATAATCGAAAATGAAATACTCTTTAATATAAACTCGTTTGTTATATTTTGAATAGATAAATAAATTATTATTATCATCATTTTAAATTAAATGTTGATACAATCGATTCGATGCGATATCTCATTCGATAAGCCAATATCGATGCTATCGATTGTTTACGTTTTTTTCCATTCGTTCGATAGAATGTTTGATTTCCTGTTGATGACAACATTTCATTTGGTACCGAATTATCTGCTTCGACATTGTCACCATCAACATTATTGTGATCAATAATTTTTGTTAAAGGTTCCATTGTTTGCATTTCGATTAGATCAAATCCACTATTGATATGTATACATCTGCATTGTGATAAGATTATCATTGTAATTGTAATAATTAATATAATAGCTATGTTTAAGTAATAAATCACTTCGATTCTGGCTAAATTTTCAATGAAATAATAATGAACGAATGACATTAATGATTGAAAAATGATTGTCATGAGAATCGTATTACGTATCCAATGACCAGTGATGGATAAATGATTGATAATTGCATGACAAATTTCATCCAACATTTGTGACACCGACATTCCGAAAGCTATATTTGCCATTATAATCAATAAAAAATGATGTTGACCATATTGGTCATTGAATAATTGTATGATGTTTGCCACGATGTAAAGAAATGCAACGGTAATGTATGAGAAACATTTGGGAATTCGTAATTGTTCACGAATGATTCGAATACAATTCGTTTGACATAATAAGTAAATTCGTATGAAAAATATCATGACTGCCATGATAATAAATAATGAAAATTTTTGATTTCCTATAGGAAAAAAAGAAACAATTCGAATATTAAAAAATTCTTCATAGATTCATTCATTTACCGGATAGAAATCTGGGATAATATTTTTGTGGCCAAATTGAACATCCAACCGGATATGAAATACACAAATGAAAAGCCAAAGCAAATTGTATAGTACCAATGATAGCGAATCCAGTTTTTTGCCATCCTTCTACTGTACGTATACTGAAATTATCTTCATCTAAATGATTATCGACATTTATTCCCGGACGCATTTGACACGCAAGTACAACACAATTCAACGTTATATAGCGCGTACAATCGTTTTCGATAGCATAATTTGCAAGAAATTCTTCAAAATCTACACCACGTACGACATTCTGTTCATGAATGGATGCAACACCATGCCATATAAGATAAGAAAATGTTGACCAATTTAATGATAAAAATATTCGACATCCAATTATTGATCGAATGAATGAATGAATAGCTGAAATATCGTTGTTTATGAAAAGATCAGAATAAAAATATAATGATAATGATAGTGCCGATAGTAAACCAGTCATAAACATGATCAAATATAATTGAACATAACGTTTGGCTTCTTTTTCTTCCAAAGGATCAATTTTTATATCAAATAATGCATAAAGTAACAGAAACAATTGTATACCACAGATTGAACTTCTTATTACATTGATAAACATTGCGATGAATGGTAAATTTAATGGCATTATAATCATCGAAATCGTATCCAATACGGTAATGACAAGAAATGCCAACCAATTCAAATGAAATATATTCAAACGATTAAACATAAATAGATGTCGTTCCGGTTCAATCAAGCAGCCGATAATCATTCCGAAAACTAATCCTATCAATCGAAGTGTAAATGTGGATATTATCGCCAATGTTTCGAATTCAATGATACCGGAGTCATTTCTGTGAATCGTTTTCGATTCTACAGGGAATAACAATGATTTTTTTATCATTGTAAAATCCGATGTAATTACAAATGCCTATATTGTCAATAAAAGAAAAGAATTTCTTAATTATCGCGATCAACAACGATTTAAAATTATTTTCAAATAATTTAATCAATAAGACAAAATTTACCAGATGAAAAATGCAACCAGCACAAACAATCAATTTTATTTGATTAATTTTAGCAAGCATACGATCAAAATGGATACGATAACGATAAATATCATCAAGATGAACATTATCGAGGGATCGATAGAATCGTTGTCTACTAGTCGATGATGATGGTGAACTTTGATTACCTGACGACCTTACGGCACCATTATTATAATAACATAATGATGATGGTTGACGTAATTCAAGAAACGATCGTTTTTTTGATGGCCACAATGTTGTTGATGATGATGGTCGATGTCGACAAATGGATTCTCGTGGACGATCCATACGATTAGAAATTTGGTAAATTCCAAACAATCACATACAGAGTTTACATAAAGCTTAAAATGACATTGAAAAATAATCGGTGAGAATTGATGTGATTTATGATTGTGTGATTGATATAATAATAATTTCTTTATATCTTAAAAATAGGATTAATATTAACACAGGGTGGCAATAAAAAAAACCCAAATGTTAAAATGATAAGACAGAGAGAAAGTGAATGTTTGGATCCATCATCAATGGACACCATCGCGACCATATTTTTGGTTCTGTCACAAAATGTCGAAAACAAAAATGTCGAATACAAAATGATCGAAAATATTTGATCGAAAATAATAAAGTCGAAACGACAAAAACGTCGAAAAGACAAAAATGTCGAAAATAAAAAAGTCGAAAATTGAAATGTCGAAAATGGCTTGAGCCCTTATCCCTTAAAATTATCACTAACGAAAAAGACTCTGTTGAGGATGAATGATAACGAAATGATTGTGGGTTAAAATAGCCAAATTGAAAATAGCCAAGGCAGAAAATATCCAAGGCAGAAAACAGCCAAGGCAGAAAACAGCCAAAACTGAAAACAGACAAGACTGAAAACAGCCAATACTGAAAATTGTCAAATCGGAAATAAACTGTTTGTCAATACAATAGTTTTATCCAAACCTCAACTTTTTTCCTTTACTAATGAACCGAGACCACCTAACCTAACCTAACCTAACCTAACCTGAATTTTTACAATGTTCAGTTTATCACAGGCCATGGTTTTTTCATGAGCTATCTTCATCGATTCAATATCAACCCATCACCCGCATGTGAATGCGGTTATGTTTACCAAGACCCGTTACACATCTTATTTAATTGTGCTCACCACCGGCTAATCCAACATCATATAATCAACCCATGTGATTTCATGTCCAATAAATCCAATTTAGCATTATTTAATAACATTTGCAAAGGATACATTGTATCCAGAAATAATTAATGTTAATATTGTAATATGATTTCTTTTTATTCTTAGCTGACACAAGTGCCGTTGAGGCAGAGTGTCTTTATAATTATAATAAATAAAATAAATCATCGACACCATCATCGACATCATCATCGAGATCATCATTGACACCATCATTGACACCATCATCGACACCATCATCATTATTAAATTCTGATTTTTTGTTTCTCTTTAATCGTTGATTAAGGATGTTTTTTTGATTTCTGAATTTCGAAATTATGTATTCCTTTATTAAAAGTTCGAAATATATATTAAAAAATATATTTTAAAAAACATAAAAAAATATACTCACGAATATGGATCTTTTATCATCAAAATTCACTGTTTGATATCTTGTCATTAAATTCGGATATTTTTCGACTAAATTATAAACTAGTAGCAAACGTATCTTTTTCTATTTTAGCCATATATGACCAAACTTCGTAGACAGTTTTGCAGTGTTCGATTATTTCCAATTTATTTGACTCGAACATCAAACGGATAGTACCGAGACAATTTTCATATGATCGATATTGAGGATCATCAGGTAGAATTTCACTTTCGAGAAATCTACTATAACCACATGAACAAAATGCGGATTTAAGGTGTAATCAGGTTAAATAACCGAAATAACTTACCAAACTATGAGTAAATCATAGATCACGGGAACAAAAACAGAAAAAATCATTCCAATGAATGCAGTCTTCAGGCAAGATTTCATCAAATACACACTCACACAGGCACACAAAATGAAAATCACGTGTGACACATTATCACAATAATCAATTCGAAAAATTCGAATTCGAACTCTTTCTATGTTCTATTGAATGACTGCACCATCTATTGGATGCAAAATCTGCAGCAAAGTGTGCTGAGCTAGAACAATGAAAAAAAGCTTTGTCAAAGCTACATACCACAGAATCCGTTTCTTTGGAAGCGACTTCTACTTCTGAGCTGGACGAACTGTTCAGCGGCATTCAAAAGTTTTCCCGCATGCTCAGACACACACACACAACACACACTGAGTAGCTCATACCAAATAGTTAGGTTTGTACTGAAAATAAGTAGGAATGTCCAGCTCGGCTTTGCCGCATTAAATGCCAAGTTAATACACAGTGCTAGTACACAGTGCAAGCGAGTGTAAAAGTTGCAGTTACACACAAACGTTAGCCTCATAGACTAGTAGATTTACCCGTTAATCCTAACAAGTGTACGTGTCCAGATTGTGGCAAAGTTTTCAGTAGAAAAAGAAATCTCATTGAACATCAAAAAACACATATTGCATATGGCATCTCTGCAAAACTATATATTAAAAATTTATTAAAAAATTACACAATGAAAAAAATCAAAAAAGAAGGAAAAACATCATTATGAATTATCACATTTTTTTGGCATTTTTTGTTTGTTTTTTTTTTGATTTTGATTTTCAATTTTTGAATTTTAATTTTTGATTTATGATTAATGATAATAATTAACTTTATTTTTGAAAATAAAATGATCAAAATACAGTAATACCCCGCTTAACGCTGCCCCGTTTAGCGCTGATTCGATATAACGCTGTACAATTACCCTACATTACATTACATTGTTACGTTGTATATGAAGGGTAAAAATGCATTATGTAAAAATAGCCCCGCTTAGCGCTGTTTCGCTTAACGCTCAGAATTTTTGTAACGTAACCCCCGCGTTAAGCGGGGTATTACTGTATGAAGCAGCGGATATGCAGAATATGAGAATAATTTTGGAAATTTATTTCATTCAGGTGAAAAATTCCCTGTGAATTGTGATCACGTGATGGGCTGCAATGGTTCTATTTTTCTGCTTAAAGCGCGCTGAAGATCTTTTATTTTCGTTCTAAAATCGATCGATTTCAGAACATTCTAATCACATTGTAAGACTGCGCTTTTAGAACCAAAATATCACATTTGTAGCCCACAAATTTCTCCATGGGCAATCTTGTTTTTGCTTTGTTTTATGTTTTTCTGTCAGATACTTTTTTGAAATAAACAAAAGTTATTTTTTCAACTTAACCCTAGAAAGGTAACCTACGTAAAATTTATGCTTTTTGCACTTCAAAATGTTCCAAAAAAACACTCACGATGCTAAGACAGCTGGAACCCCTTTCTATTCCTCAAGAATATATTTCTACACATTTGGAAATAGAAAAGATCCAGTTTTCGCCTTTTATCTGTTATCTATAAGCTCAGGCGTAAAAGCTTGTACGTAAAATTTACGTATGGTTGCCTGAATCAGCATAGAAAAATCTTAGAAAATTTTGCTGAGAGCGATAGTTTCGGAAATTTTTCCCAAAAAACGTCATTTATGAATAAAAATAATTTTATTTTTTTCTTTTTTTTATCTTTTCACTTGTCAAAAACGTTTTTTGTCGCAATATTTTTTGAAATAAACGTCTTTTCTGTTCATTTGTTTATGTTTTTCACTTTATTCAAAATTAAAATGCTTGCAAAAAGCGTTTAACAACGACCGGATGTAAACGTTGTGGCACCGCCCCCGTGGCGAATATCAGATAAAAATTTGTCAATCATGTTTCGAAACACAATCATCGATTGATTAATCATATTTACAGGATCATTTTTCATTTTTTCTTGACGCTGTGATAATTTCAAAATTGACAATAAAAAAAAAATTCAAAATTTACACCATATCTTTAATTTGATATTTTTGAACTTTCCACTTTTGAAAAATGATTTTTTCTTCTTTAATATAAAATAGAGGTGTGATTCAATGAATAAACGTTAAAATTTAACATAAGTAATCAGATAAATAATTTTTATAGTGGAAATAAGTTAGGCATATCAACTACGTAAAATTTACGTAGGTTACCTTTCCCGCAATATCGATAAGGTTACCTTTCTAGGGTTAATAATCGGTATTTTGTTGACGATTTCACTACAGACGTAATTCAAGAAACGATCGTTTTTTTTTTGATGGCCACAATGTTGATGATGATGATGGTCGATATCGACAAATGGATTCTCGTGGACGATCCATACGATTAGAAATTTGGTAAATTCCAAACAATCACATACAGAGTTTACATAAAGCTTAAAATGACATTGAAAAATAATCGGTGAGAATTGATGTGATTTATGATTGTGTGATTGATATAATAATAATTTCTTTATATCTTAAAAATAGGATTAATATTAACACAGGGTGGCAATAAAAAAAAAACCCAAATGTTAAAATGATAAGACAGAGAGAAAGTGAATGTTTGGATCCATCATCAATGGACACGATTTTTTTTGTTATTTAAAAACATACAAAAATACAAAAAAATTATATTATATCAAAAAATATTACATTCAATATTCCATAGATGTCGCATGCTTCATTCGGTTAAAGATTGGAAAATTTTGGAACAAATTCAACCTCTTCAGCAAGGAATGGATCCTGAAATGATGTTCGTGGTCGATTTGATCTAGATCGATAAATAAAATTACGTGGTCTACGAGTAGTAGCTGTCGGAATGGTTTGAAATTTAGAATTTTTGTTGTCATTCATAAACACCGATAATATGCCATAACGACGGAAAAATGAATCAACATAATTGGTACGTATAAATTCGCCATCATCATCATCATTATTATTGTTATTAACATTTTTATTTTTGTTACCATTATTAGTTGATTCATAATTATTGGTCAATCTTCGATTTAATCGATCCAATAGGGCACTAAGTAGTCCATTATTACCGAAAAATAAGCTACCATCATTGGAGTTATTGTCAGCCATTGTATTAGTTGACCATAGAAGAATCAAGATGATCATGATCATCAAGAATGTCACCAAAGAAAAATGTTTTGACATTTTGTAGTTTGATCAAAACTCGAATATGAATGCAAATGTTGAAATTAACCACCAGAACCAATGATTTACTGAAATTACAATTAATTTTTGTTTAATTATTTCCAAAAACAAAATTCATCGATGTGAAATCACAGATGTTTAATCATGCATTTCATTCACAAACATTCCGGTTTGATTAATTTTGAAAATGTGAAATTTAATTTGAAATTCTTTTCTCTCAAGGATTTGAACTTGAAAAAAACAAGTAATCAAAACAAAACAATTTCTTGATGTGGCGTGATAATCATTTATTGCACTCTAAATTAGATGATTGAATGAAGACAAAATCAGATGAAATTATTGATTATTTAACAATGTAGACAAATAAATTGGCCATGATCACAGAAAATCAAAAACATTGACAAAACTAATAAAATATAAAATATCACCAAGAGGATAGGTATGAATTGTCTGATGATGATGGTGGAGAAAACAAAATTTTTGTAAGAAAATTATTCTCATTATGATCGATTAATAATTTCGAATAATTGCCATTTTTACTAATTACCATCATTCTACTAGGTTTAAATAAAAGAAAAATCATGGTCCAGACATGAACAGAATTGATTCAAACAATAAGATCGATTTCAACTCCATTAATTTGAACTTAGTTAATGTTGTATTGATCAATCAAGACAAGAATTTTGTTTCATTATTTTCATCTCCGTTTCTCTTGGTTACGATCAAGATTTGAATCAAAATCATATCATATTTCAACACTTATTATTCATTAAAGCAACGGTTTGGTTTTCACCAAACCGAATTCTGTTATCGTTTGTTTGTTTTTCATCTGGATTCAACATTTACAATGAGAAAGCAATTTTTTCAAAATTCATTCATCATTCAACAGCATAACTTCACACGTACACTAAACGATTATTGTGATGATTCCAATGATGATGGCATCCGAATGATTGACGAGTTGTGGGCGAGAATAGTCAAGTGAAAAAAAGAAAGAAATCTGTATATTACATTTGCTACGATGGCTATGTTCAGCTCAATTGAATCTTTAATTCTTAGAAAGAAAAAATTCATTCAGAGATGATATCTGAGATTGCAATTTGTTTGATGTCTGTCTAAGAGAAATATTCTCATCCAATTTGTGTTAATGTCGGCTGAAATTATGATGATTGAAACAAAGCAAGAAAGAAAGAAAGTAAACTAAGCGAATAATAATAATAAAAACGGTTACACTTGACTGTCCTCAAGATATTCTAACATTGTCAACTCATTGAATTTTAAGAATTTAGAAATTATGTTTCGTCATGAACTTTGGCGAACAGTTTCTACCAGAATAAACATTGTACTAATTTGTTACACAACAAAACATTCACAAATTCTTTTTTTTATGAAAAGAATTTAAAATTTTTTATCATCTTTTTTAAAATTTTTACGACAGCATTGATATAATAATGAATATATTTGTGTTTGTGTCTTAACGGTATAATCAACAATATTTTCCACAAAATCATTGCTTAATAAGTTTTTCGTAAAAAGTTTCTTGGCAACAAATTTATCATTCTGTTTTATTCTATTTTTCATAACAAACATTAATCAACAAAAGAGTCTTTATCCATTTGTGTATAATCGTTGTTTGAATTTTGTCTGACATATATTTCATTTGTTTTTTCTTCTGGATTCATGAATTCATCACTACAGATCATGAATTCATTTTCGACTGTGATATTGCTAGTGTTGTTATTATTTGGCCTTCAATATGGAAAGATTATCGTGGTGAATGCTACTTGTTTGGATCATATCACCGTTGATAATGATGAACAACATTCAATTCATAAACGATCCATCGATCATGATTTTGGCATACTACCAGATGTTTATTATCAAAATATTGCACCAATGCAGAATGGTCAACCTGTTCAAGTGAAAGTGTCTGTCATTATATTGAATCTGAAAATTGGTTCCATTTCTACACAGGTAAACTTTTTGGATTTAAATCAAAATCAAACAGTTTTAGATTTAATCAATTAGGGCAAGTGTCATTCAAATTAAGTTTATTTTCAATTTTTTTACTTTGATTTAACTAGGATTTTGAAGTAGACATTTTCTATCATCAACAATGGAATGATCATCGTTTGCAACCACCGACAAATATCGAGGCAATGACAAAGATGAAAACACATGATTCAAATATTGTACAATATCGCTTGACGGACAGATGGAAAAATCGTCTTTGGATACCGAATGTTTATTTTCGAAATGCCGTTTCTGGTTCCATATCGAATATTCTGACACCAACATATTATTTTACTGTTACGAACTATACTGAAGTATTTATGGCTGTACGTTTAAGCCTTAAACTTACATGTCATATGAATTTCTATAAATTTCCATTTGATACACAAATTTGTTACATTAATCTTACATCAAGTAAGTATAGATGAAATAGTTTCATTTTCATTCGACTAATTATTTTTCTCATTAAAATAGCTTCAGATGATGCAAATACAATGCTTCTATCATGGCATATATTTCGTATTGGCAGTCATGTTGATGAATCAGAATTTACTGTTACTCAGGTGGATCATGAATCTGATTGTATAAAACGATATAAATTTGGCTCCTATTCATGTCTATATGGAAGTATTATATTTAAACGAAATATTGGTAAATATGTTATCAAACGTCTTGTTCCATCATTTATTATTGTTGTCATAACATTTATTGGTTTTTGGATACCAACAAACATATCACCAGCAAGGACCGCTCTGCCGATCACTGCATTGCTGGCACTAATCACACAACAAATTCAATCCGATTTAAATGTATCATATGTTTATGCATTACAAATATGGAATATTGTCTGCATTATATTTGTATTTGCAAATCTATTGGAGTTTGCAATTGCATTATATATGATACATTGTGATCAAGAACAGAAATCAAAAAAACATGATCCACCACCATCACTTAGCATCTGGAATGATGGTAAAGAAAATGTTAATAATCAACAACAACAACGGCAGCGGTCAACATTAAAACGACGAATGTCACAACATTTTCAGACTACAACAAGACATGCACAGATTGATGTTTATGCCCGTTATATTTTTCCATTATTATTTTTCTTATTCATTTTGGCATTTGCATTTTATGTATCTACAGAATAAACGAAAATTTTAAAAATTTTTTGTACTTGGAAAATCAAACAACTTAAATTTATTTAGCAAGCAATTTCGTTTCGTGATTCCTTAACCTCTTCATACAATACATTTGAAAACGAAACAATAAAACACTTAAGAATCGATTCATTGATCAATCGTTAAATTTATTGCTAACAAAAAATGAAAAGTTTCCAACAATTTTCGAAGTAAATGATATGAACCTCGTTATTCTGTCACATTATTGGATAAAAATGATTTCTCCCGCGTTTTTTTTTTCAAGACCAATTGAGAGAGAATGTTTTATTCAAAATCATCATCATCATCATCGATTTGTCAATTACGAAATGAATGATATTCAAATGTGATAATGTTGTGGGTTTCCACCATATTCATTTTATGAATTTGTCGATTCTTTTTTTTTACATTTGAATTGAACAAAACGATAATGATAATATATACGATATAACACTATTATTTACATGCTAACAACAAAATGGCATTCAAATAATGTTTACCCTTTCAATGAATTTTTTTTTTTTGAAAATTTGTTCCAAATTTCCAAACGGAACATTTCACACACACACACATGATGATGATGAGTTGAATGTAAAAAAAATTGTTTTTTTTTCTACTGCTTTTAACAATTTCAAGTGCCACTGAATAGAATGAACAAAAAAAAGGGAAAACTGTATTGAATCGATTGAATGAAAAAAAAGAGAGAAAAAGTGAGCGAGATAAATTCATTCATTCATAATTATAGAAATGTAGTGAATGAACGAATGAATGAATAAATGAATGTTATTCACAAAACATCAAGCATCCAATCAAGCATAGAGGTTCGAGATAAAAATGTCATTTAATAGCTTGTGTGCAATACGATCAGTACGATTTTTTACTTTTATTTCCATTCATTCATTCATTCATTTATTTTGAGTGTCGATTACTGGCCGATTTCAAATTGAATAATTCTCTGGTTAATGGTTAACTAATGGTTGTCGTCCGTCTTTTTTTTTATCATCATTACATTATGATCATTTAAACTTTTAAAAAACTAGTTTATCCAATAATGTTGTTTCCATGATTTTTTTTTCTTGATTTTTAACATTGTTCGAATATAATTACTTTGGGTTTTGAGTAGATGGTTTTTTTCACTCAATTTCCTTCCGGCTATATCGATCCAATTGTGATGGCATTAATTTATGACAATGAATATAAGAGAATATCCAATTTGTCCAAAAAAAATGAAGTATGGATGATCATAATTGTCGTTTAAGAATTTCACGATGAGAAAAAAATTTCAAAATCGATTTTTTTTTAAATTCTTCAAATGTATAGAAACAGAAAAATGATTGATAAATTTAATTTGAAAACTTTTGGATTTGAAAAAAAATTTTGTTTCTATTATTGGACGGATACAGGAAATGTAACGATAATTGAATGATCGATTTGTCATCATCATTGTCAGAAATCAGAAACAATTGATGTTTCAAATGTTGAAATTAATTCATGCATGATGAGTGATTCTACCAAGTGAAAATTGATTTTCGCAGACATTATCATTTCGTTTTATGAAAATTTCATTTGATTCTATGCTGTGGTCAGTGTATATATTGAATATAATTTTTGTTTTATTTTTGACAAGATTAGACCGGATGTCATAACAAACACACACACACGCACGAAAAAAACCATAATCCTAGAGTGTGGGTCAAATAACGTAACAATTGAAAATTTTCTCATTCTGATGACAACAACAATAATAATCTTATTATATATTTATTTGTGAAAGAAAAAAGATTTCAATTTTTTCAAATTTATTTTTCGCAAAGATTCTATTAAATGATAAGATAGAAAAAAAAACGAATACAACAACAACAACAATAAAGTCTTTATATATTGTAAATGAAAAAGATAAAAAAAATTCAATTTTTAAATGTCCCAAAAAAAAATTTGAAATTTTCTATATATTCCCAAACAATTTGAGAAAATGAATTAGGATCGGGAATAGTTTTTTTTTTGAAATAGGTTTTTGCAAACTATCTTTTCGTATATATATATGCAAAATAGGAACGGTCATATATCAGAAATGTTTATCCCGATTTTTTGGATAAACATTTCAGGACTTGTCGTCGGTTTTTTTTGGGTTGAAAATTTACCCAAAAAAAATGAAATTTTTTTTTACAAAATTGAAACTATTGTTCGCCAACGTTTCCGATCACTGATTATAGATCATCAATTTACATGATCAGTGTGTTTGCGTGTGTGTGTGTGGTCGACGGGGCCAAAGTTTATTTTTTCACATAAAATTTTAGACTTGTTTTTTGTTGTTGTTGTTTACATTATTTAAACGATTCAGGATAATCGATTGTTTTCCTAAACAACAAACAACCAATGATGATGGCTTGATTTGCTGTTGTTGTTGTTGTTGTTGTTGTTAAAATTGATTATTGAAAAGTTTTTTTTTGTGATTTTTTATCACAATCATCGACATAATAATAATAATAATGTTATTGATGGTGATGATGATGGTGGTAAAAAATTGTGTTATTTGAATATTGAAAAAAATGATGATGATGAAAATATTGGATCATTTTGCTTTGAATGGTGATAATAAAAATAATAATAAATAGCGGTAATAGTTGATTAACTTTTTAAAAAATAATGAGTTATTGATTGCAAATCGATACGATTAATATTATCATCTCTTGGTCGTCTCCATTGTCAATGATTATGCGATTTTATTTTGATGGTTGTCATCTTCATTATCATCATCATCATCATCAATCTATCGTCAATATTAATTCATTGTTGTTGATTCATTGAAAGTTGCATCTGATTTTATCCATTTTCTGATCGATTATGATGCGAACAATTTTTATTCATTCGATTTTATTTTTCATACTATTTATTTAGATGTTGTTTTGTCATTGATTTTCTTTGAAATTTTTCTTCTCTCTCTCTCTCTCTAAACGCAAACAACAACAAAGTCAATAAACAATGCAAATGACTTCATTTTTGTTTGGTTCATTGAACAATGTTGTTGATGATGATGAATCCTGGATCGGTCCATAATATTTGTTAGCCGAATCTTATTTGCATGTATTAAAATCTTAGTTTAGTGTTCAAAAGAACGAGGCAACATTGTAATCAACCAGAGAATGATGGTGAAAAAAAATCTCATTTACAAAAAAAAAAAAAAATAAAATCTAAACCCAAGATAAGCAATCCATTTTTTTGGAACATAAACCAAGTTTACTGTTTATTGTTTTGTTCTGTTGTTTTTTCGTTTTGTTTTGTTCCAAATACAAACAAAACAAACTATTTAGAATTTGTTGTTTGATGATGATGAAAATTATTATTACAAAAGAAAAAAAAATGTTACACGAATCTACTATAATGAAAATGATGATAAATTTTTTTTCAGTTCAACTTTTCCGATTTATATACATATTAAATAAGGGTTGTAAGTTAATTAATTTTATGTCGCCATTAATTGATGATGATGACATGGTATGTTGCAATGAGTTGGTTGATTCATTCATTTTGTATGGTTGTTGTTTCAAGTGTTTCAAATGATTATTATCGTTCTTTCTGTTTATATATAAATGTACACGACTGGTATTTGTTACGTTTAAAATACAAATACTATTATCTATTATTTTTGGGTAACCGATAATATATACCTTTTACACGAGTTTTATTATTATATATAACGATGATGTTCATGCAAATACTTAGTGTTCCAAATCAAACGAAGAATACACCCGTAAACCCGCCTTTTTTAACAACAATAATGGATCTGTAAATGAAAATATATATGCTTTGTTTGATGTTCATCATTATATACAAAGGGAGTACCGCCTTGGAAATTCGGATCAATATGCGCGTGAATCATAACGACAGAAGGCGACATTATCTGAAAATAAAACACATCTTTATCACTATGGTCCAATCAAAAAATGGTATAAAATGAAAGATTTTCCCATAATAATAATAATAATAATAATAATCATAGAGATTCTCAGGATCGTTAACATAACATTTTCATCTTATATTTCTTGACAAGAAAGAAAAAAAAATTGCTTACATTACAATATCATCATCAATCGGTTTGTGTGCATCCTATATCACGATATGGACGATATGGATAACAATAATAAAAATAATAATAATAAATGATTCTGAAACGCGCACACGCGTTTTATAATTTACACTATTGAATCTACTATTCTAATAGATATGTCAAAGTATTTTGAACAGAATTTTTTTTTCTCTTTACATAATATTTTCTATGTATAATATGCAAAATAAATCACTTCTATTGTATAGGAGATGAGATGGAATCCCAAACAAACACCAAAAATATTTTTTAAGGGTATATATAATAATGGAAAACCTGTAATACTCATCCATTGATTTCATTTTCATTCAAACACGATAAATGGACAAAATTATGGAAAATGAATCGAATCAAACATTAACCGATGTTGATGATTGTATGGTTCATGCAAAATCAACGAATGGTTCATCATCATCATCATCATCATCGTTTTTAATTCGTGACATTCTTGCTAATAATAATAAAAATCAAACAATAAATACTCATCTGATTCAACAACCACAACAATATAAACGAGATCAATTATTCAATTGGCTTTTATCATCTAATCAACAGCAGCAACAGCAGCAGCAGCAACAGCTACAGCAACAATTAACATTGACCGATGGCTATAATCAATGGATAAGGAGATCATTTGTTGATTTGGATGATGATCAAAAACAGCAATTGATTGATCATCAATTATTGTTGAACGATCCAATTGTACAGCAACGATTCTATCAGAATCTCTGTTATTATGCTTTACAACAGAAAATGGTCAATACTACTACGGATGGTCAAATATCATCATCATCATCATCATCATCCTCGTCATCGATATCATGTCAGCCGTGCAATTCGAAATTGCAACAAAAATCTTTGGTAAAATCTAAAACGGAGATGGCAATAATTAGCACAAAAGCTAAATCAAAAAATTTAAAACGAATAAATAATAAATCGAAACCATCATTGATTCGTGGACGAACAACAGCAATTAGCAAATCGTATCGAATGAAAAATGAATGTGCAAAAACAACAACAGCGATTGTAAAGTCATCTGATTTTGATGATAATAATAATAATGGTAAAAGAGATGATAAATTAACCAGTTTGGAAATGATAATCAATATGTCAAATGATATAATACAACAACAGCAGCAACAGCAAGATTCGAATTGTCCATTGAAATTGTTATGTTCTTCTGATTCGAATATCGATCAGGATCCAGATATGGCCATTACGTCATCGATAAATTGTAGCCGACAAAAATATCGTAAAATTCGTCGTAATCGTACCGTATTTACTGAGCTTCAATTGATGGGCTTAGAACGTAGATTTGATAGCCAAAAATATCTTTCCACACCCGATAGGTAATCTGATGATTCTTTTTTCCTCATTAAATTAATTAAGATAATGTGATTGGATTAGAACCGATTTGGCACGTGCATTAGGATTAACTCAATTACAAGTAAAAACATGGTATCAAAATCGTCGTATGAAATGGAAAAAACAGGTTAGTGTCAAATCAAGTTTATTTTATAAATCGATTGATTTAATAAATTTATCATTAATAAAAGGTAATGCAAAATGGATGTCCATTTCCGCCAACCAAACCAAAAGGACGGCCAAAAAAAGATTCTATTCCAACGTATGGCCTGGAATTTACCAAATCGATTCTTTGTCCAATAATTACTAATGTCGATGATGACGCCATCTAACGAGGAATATTTAATTTTTTTCATTCTTGATTCTAAAATATTGTCAATTTGATTTGATTTTTTTTTTTTTATTAAATCAAATTATTATTATGCTATTTAATTTGTCACCAAAATAAATGAATCAAATTAATCAATCATCATCGGAATAAGGAAAGAGTAAAATAGTTTAAAACTGAAATGAAATAAAATATATATTATTCATTTAATTACGAAACTGTTGTGTCATGTGTCGTTTGTTTTTTTTTTGAAATTAGTATTATTGTTAGTTTTAGATTTAGATGATGTTTATTATATATGTACAAACAAACAAAAAAAAGGCAAAATCAATCGATTAGATAAAAATATGAATAGCAGCAGCAAATGATGATGGCTTTATTATTATATTTTTCGGATGTGTGTGTGTGTGTGTTTCTCATATAATTTATAAATCTGTATTGGAATATGACAAATTATAATGAAGATAATGACAATGAAAATATAATGATGGTCATTTTTATATATCCAGTTAATGTTTGTGTGTGTGTGTGTGTGTCTGTGTGTAATGTATTAGGCCACTGGTGACTTAGCCATGAGAACTGCATTATGTGTTTGTGTATTATTATGAGATGTGTTTGATGTTTATGTTTTCAAAAAAAAAATTTTTTATCAATTCTATTAGTATGTTTCTGTACAAACAAAAAAAAATGCAAAATCAATCGATTCGACAAAAATATCAATTTAAATCATCGAAATTAGTGAACAGAGCAGGAAAATTGTTAAAAAGAAAAAATAAATTGTATTGGTTATATGAAATTTATTTATGGTAGAAAAAATTTTCAATTTTGCAAAATATGAATCGGTGTGTGTGTGTGTGTATGTGTGAAGCGAAGGTGAGATAAAAGTTAATACAAATTATAGGCAAATTAATAATAAGGATGATATAAAATTATTCTTGTTTTGGACACAAAAATTTTGTGATTGAATTTTTTTGTTTAGAATATTGGAATTCAAATCCGACAAGTTTTTTCAAATACCATTTTGTTTGGGGGTACTTGTAACTTTTATTACATCGTTATCTTTGATGGAATCGTGATTTAGATCATATTTTTGCGGATATCAGTAACCAGCACATCATCAGATTTTTATCGATAAACGATATATCGATATTATAATACTATAGTGAGCGTCTTCCTTCAGCTCAAGGCTACCGGCAGATGAGCAAACTGATTTAATTATTTGATTTTATTTTTCAATCAATGTTAATAGTTTCGAAAAATAAAAATTAAAGTATAAGAAAAATTTCGGAAAACAAAACTATTCAGAAGACCGGCTTTTTTTCGTGTATCAAATGCTTTTTATTTATGACAAACTAAGCCAAATCAGGGGTTCTAAAATATTTTCAGTGTAATGATGATAAATGGTGTATGTGTGTGTGTGTGTGTGTGTATAGATGACAAATAAAGTTTGGGCGTGAAATTCAATAATAATAATCAGAAATTAAAGTAATAAAAGATTCTTGGATGGATTAATCAATCAATCAATAAAATGGATCGACAAATGACAAAGAGAGAGAGAAAAGAATGAAGAGAAACGAAGCAAGAAATTAAGCAATCACCGAGATCAACAATACGAATATCATCATTGTGAAGCTCATTCCTAATGTTGTAGCATCAGCACTGGTAAAATCTATAAAGAGAAAAGAAAATCGATGAATGGGAAAAAATTTAATTTTAAAAAACAAACATACCGGATGTAGAGAATACAAAAACATCGCTTTTTGTACTACCAAATTCATTAGCCACAACGACATCAACTTCATAGCTTTTATCTTGTGATAAATTTTCCAATAGGTATGTCTGTCGGCGATGTGGTTCTTTAGTTTTAAGTGCTGTTCCATCGGAAACTGTCGGTTCAACATTTATTATTTGCCAATTACCTGGTTGTCCATTTACATGATCAATCTATGTAATAATAATATTTGATAATTGTTAAATGAAGGAATTTTCTCTCTTCACGATATCTGATGAACTTACCTCTCGAACTCTCAATGTTGTGTTTTTGATTGGTGGCTGTGAAAAAGTGACCCATTCCAATTGATAACTGTTGACATAAGAAAAGAAATGCCAAATTATTAAATGTCAAATCAGTTCGACGCCTTGTTCTCACGCCTGATCAATCAATCGACTGATCATTGACACCAAACAAACAAAACTGATTGCCAACACAAATCAATACTTACGTATCACCATTGTTGCTGACTTTTGGACTAGTAAATTTCGGTTTAGATGGTCGGCCAGTCACTAATAAATTATATGAAGAAATATCAAAAAAGTCAGTGAAAGAATAACAAAAATAATTGAAAAAACTGTTGATCAGAAACAGGAACAACAATTTTTGGCTAATAGCTTACCGGCAAAATATGCTTTAGCTTCACCCAAAGAATTAGCCGATAAACAGAAATATTCTTGATGATCTTTGGTTCCAACATTAAAAATGGTCAATGTTGATGAATGTTCATTCATATTACTAAAACCATAACAATGAAAATAATATCATTTAACTAAAAACAACAACAAGGACACATACTTGACAATTTTATGTTTAGTTGAAACATGAATCGGGTTATTAGATGAATAATACCATTCAATTTTGGCTGCTGGATATGCTTCAGCCATACATTTTACTTCAACATCAGTACCCACCGGTCCATGTACAATTTGTTCCGAAAGTGTTATGACTGGTTTGGCTATGAATAAAAACAAAGAAAAAATTAAACAAAATTAGGCCAAATATAATAATAATTAACAAGGGGTGATGGTTAATTGTAATCACAAACCTTGAACAATCACTTTAAATGTATGGGAACGACTACCAATTTCATTACGAGCTTCACCTTTTTGTTAAGTAATGAATTTTTATGAACATTCAAGATTTTTTTTCATGATGGATTATTATAATGCACGAACACACACACACAAACCACAGTCATATGAGAATTAATTCAACGATGACAACAAAGATGATGATGATGATGATGATGAGGATCATGATTCGGATTAAATTTCAAACATTCATCAAATGTTTGAATGAGATAATGTCACATTCAAGAGAAAAAAAATGAAAAAATGTGATGACAAGCGAAAAAAGAAAATCATACGAAAATTAGTGTCAATCAAATAAACGAAAAAAATGGAAAAAAAATTAATCCATTATGACAACAACAACAAAAAAAACTTACAAGTAACATCACCAGCATCGGATAATTGTATAGTTTCAACAACGAATTCCGTTCGATTCAATTCTATCACTTTTGACTGAGAAAATAACGAAATAGATATAGATAAATTATTGTTATTATTGTTATTTCTCAAAGAAAGAAAAAAGTGGAAAATATTTCCACTGTGGAACTAAATTCTCATTTCAATTCAATCGCATACACACACATTCACACTCACATTATGTTTCCATTGAAATGTTGTTGGTAATAATGATGATGATGTAGCAATGTTACATTGTAATACCAATGGTTGATCCTGTGATACGACCACCTGTGTGAGTGTTATTTTGTGACATGATCAGATGACCAAAAGATTATCGATTAATAAGATAAAAGATGATTGGATATGACAAATATTCTTGTATATACCTTATTATCTTTGTTGGCCGGATTCGGTATAATCACTGGTGCAGCTATAAAAATGATTGGATATTCATATGAAAAAAAAATCATAGAAATAAATAGAAAAACTTACTATGCATCGATACATTGTATTGAACCATTCTTGGCGGATTCGAGCTAATCTCACATCTATGTTTGTATCAATGGAAAAGAAAATAAAAAAATTCATCAGTACAATCATAATCATCATCACTATTTTCATATGTTATTATTTACCTATAAATACCGGTAAGATCATTGGTCAATCGTTTAATTATAATACCATTGGACATCATATCCTTTTCAACGCCATTTAATTGTAATACAGTTAGATTACCGACATATAAAAATTTTGTATTGAATTTCCACATGAATGCATGTTCACCGAGATCTTTAATCTCACAAGGCAAACCTAAAAATAGACACATGATGATGATGATGATGATGATGACAATTGATATTCATGATATGAAATGTTGATGAATGATGATGATGATGTGAATTGTGAAAAAATGAATCCGGAAATATAGTAATAATTAATTAGTTAATTAATTAAATGAAAAACAAACAAAAAAAGGAATAGCAAAACAAAAACAATTTGTTAGTGTTGCCATTCTCATCATCATCATCAATGACAATTCATGACTTACGTATTTCAGCATTTTCTCGCTCAACAATATTTCCCTATTTAAATCAAAAAAAAAAGAAAAAAAGATTTAATCACGAATTTTGTAATAGCGAATGTATGAGAACAATAAAAATGAAAGAAAACCAATGAGAAATGAGTAAGATTCAAAGACAACTAAAGTTGTGGCTGATTGGATGAATAAATAAATGTACTTACGCCTTTACTAATGAATACTGGCACTAGGGTAGATATTTTTTCCATATTTTCATCTTCAGCAGCTATAAATAATTGAAAAAAAAACAAAAAATTAATTTTCTTGTCAAATCAAACTAAGAGAAAGCAAAGAAATTGAAAAGCAACATGTGTCAACAATGTCAACCAATGATAACAAAAAATAAACTTGAATCTAAAAAAAAATGTTAAGCTCATGTTAACAAATCAAGAATGATCATCAATGTAAAATGAAACTTGAAAAAAAAGAAAAAAAATTATTCATCCAAATTCAAAGGTGTGGTATGCATAGATTCAATTCATTCATTATTTTCACTTAATTCATATATGATTATTATTCTGTTCTTAATTGATATTCACACACAAACACACCCACCACACATAAACACGCACAATAGAATTAAAATCAAGTGGAACAAAAATAAGAAAAAAAGTCATAAATTATAATGAAAACACAATCTCACAATAGTTGGTATCATCATCATTATCATGATGTCATCCGCAACATCGATGAACAGATGGTCACATGTATAAGGTAATAAAATTTGTTTTTCCGAAAAAAAACTGGTGGTCACACGAACATCGTCATCATCGACGACGACGACGACGATTATCACGATCCATACGAAAAAAGAACCTTCATATTATTATCGTTTTATAGTAAAAAATTACAAAATGAAATTCCGAAAAAAAGACCTAATTTCTCCGTGTAGGTTTTACTAATTGTATAGTGGAAATTGTTGTTGGCTATTAGTTTTTCAGTTTTGTTCATCCAGTCCCGTTTAGTTTCCTTATTTCTATTTGCCAACTCTTTTCAGGCATATAAATAGCAATCATTTTTATTTGTTCAAAACGAATTGAAATTGACGATTATTATTATGATGATATAATGATGACCATAATTGTCATTTGTATCATTACATTATAATCATGATCATAGAATCCAATACATCTTTTTCTCGACATATTCGTTCTAAAGATTGTAACAAGATTAGAGCATGTTGTGAATTGGCAACAACAACAAGGAAAAAGAGTTTTATGTATGGTATGTCCGCATATTACAAACAATTTTTAACAATCGATGCTTGAAGCAAAGTGTGTTTGAAGCCTAAAAACACAGTTAATCAATGCATTAAACATAATTTGCTGGGATAAAATTGAAACCTAGATCAACAAAACAATGAATCAATTCAATCAAACGAACAAACCACTGATAAGAAATTAAAATTCATGAGAAAAAAGAGATATATGATATGATAATTCAAAACAGAAGGTGTTTCTGACTAAAATTACATCAAGTATAATGAATGATAATATCATTATCGATGATCATCATGGCATACTAATTTAATGAATATTATAAATCACGAGGAATTTATTTATTCACCGATCACTATTATTTGATAATTAATCGTTGAGAAAAAAAAGGAATAAACCTTGATCATTATCATTGAATAACCGGAACTCTACACACATAATAATATTGATAATGTAACAACAACAGATGTTAATTTCAAAACATTAATCGTGATTTCATAAATTGAATGTAAAATTCAATATGAATTATTCAGATGTGAAATGTAATCAAAAGGAAAAAAAATAGTGATTCGATACGATCAACAAACAAACAAACAAACAAACAGAAGTACAGTACATGTTCAAATACTTGTTTTGGCCAGATGTGTGTTTGTTTGTTTTCATCATCATCAACAGAAAACCGAAACGAAAAACAAAATTCGTAAAGAAATGACACATACACACATAAACACAGGTACATGATACATATAAATCAATCAATCATCATAAATTTTGTTCATCTTGTTTTCCTACGGTTATTGTTCAGGTTCATTATTCGGTTGTCAGGGATTAATCTCATAATTTTTTTTTTTTTTTTTTTTTTGATCAACACGGATGCTATTTGTAATGGCAAAAATTGTAAAAAAATGATAGAAATTCACACTGATTGGAATAAAAATTAGAATTTCGGTTTCATCGTTAATGAAATATCAATTACAATTTATAAAGAAAGAAATCCAATAAGTAATAACTTTTGACAAACAATAAATGATACAGGATAAGTAACGTGACAACATTATTATATGAGACAAAAATGGAATAACATCAGCATAATAATGATGATGATGATGAACAATCAGAATTGATTTTGATTGATAAACATATCTTGGATCTGACATTGATCATAATGATTACAATTGATAATCGATGAATGAATGATCGATTTTTTCCGATTTCAATTCACCAATCAATACCAAAACAAGCAGATATCATTATCATCATAATCATCATTATGTCTAATGATTGGGGATTTTTCATTTCAAACAAAATTTTACAAAACAGAAAATAAAACTTGAATTCGAACGATCAAATTATTATCATCATTCATTCAGGGTTTGGTCCGAAACAAAATCAGTATAAATGCAAATCATTATCATTTTGAAATTAAATTCAAATAAAACCATGAAAAGAATTTTATGAAAAAAAAATCATAAGTAATCATTTAGCGGATAATTTTCCCCATAACAAACAAACAGCAATACAAAAAAAAGAAAGAGAGAAAAAAAACATAATAATCAATCAAATTGATGAGATCATCGAATCAAAGAGATCGAATTTACAATTGTTCATCATAAATGAGCAACAACAACAACAACAACAACAACACATAAAACACACGAATGAAATGTGCGTGTGTATTTTCTTGATTTCTCAACAAATTCATGATGATAATGATTAAAAGTAATCATTCGATGATGATGATGGCAATAATCAAGATTCGATCAGGATCTGATGATGATGAAAATAATAATAATAAAGTTATTAAACCTTAACAGCAAAAAAAAATGATTATGATGATGATGAGAAAATGTTATAGGAAATAATAATCCGAGCAACAACAATTATGTGGTCGATAATATTTTTTATTTTCGAGAAAGCAACAACAAAGTGTTGGAAACAAGCTAAGAAAAATAAAACAAAAAAAAAATGATTTACGACCGGGTGAAATAAACAGAGATGAATTTAAGCGAGAAAAAAAATCGTTTCCAATTTTTTTCTTTTACAGATTTTTTTTGTGGGAAAATCGTACGAAAAAAAAATTCAAAGATTAATAATATTGATTGAAATAAAATCTATCAATCAATTGATCGATAGTGTATCAATACGTAGATAATTAAGCAGACACGAAAATAAAAAACGATTCATAGAACAACACAAAAGTTTTAATCTAGAAATTGTTTTACACGAGGTTTTTCGAGGAAAGAAAAAGAATGAAAAATTAACTTTTATAGACACGACACAAAAAACTAAAGAACAAAAAACAGAAAACCATCCGAAATGACTAATAGGCCAAAAAGACATGAACGCATGCGTAGTTTAACAATCCTGCGCCCGCGAAATGGGAACTAAACCGGAAACTGGTCGCCAAAGGGACGAACCACCAAACTCGATACGTGCCGAACGTGCTAATCCATCGCGACCCATTGACAGCTCCAAAATTCGTCCTGTAGGCCAAAGCTCACGGTGTGATTTATCCGGAATGAGGACGAAATCACCTACGTTGATCGATACGGATTTAGTTTTCGGACGGAACCTATATAGATTGAAATAACGGAGACGGAGAAGTTTGACAAAACGTTTTTTCAGATCCAAATTAAAACGGTATAGTCGATCGAGATCGATAGGTTTGAAATCAGTTTTTTCAGGTATGATATGAAACGGACGTTGGAAACAAAATTCAAAAGCCGAGATAGGACGATCGTTGGCGATAATTGGTCGGGCATTAATTATGGATTCGACTTCCCGAAATCTTAACATTACATCATAGAAAGAACGGCATTTCTTGTCGTAAATAGACAAGCATGACTTAACCATCTGAACAAAACGCTCAGCCGTTCCGTTCTGCCAAGGAGCAGATGGAGCTGTCGTCCACCATACAACGGACATTTTCGCCTTTTCAAGGGCTAATTTGATCGGTTTGAAATTGGTACCATTATCTGAAATGATGAACTTGGGGAATCCAACTTCGTGGAAAATAGACTTCAAAGCTCGTCCAGCGGAAATTGGTGTCAGATCTTCCAAAACTCCGATTCGAAGACACCGTGTAGATAAGCACGCGACTATCAATCCCCAGTATTTACGACCATTTAATAACTTAAAAGGGCCAAAACCGTCAATGGCAATGCGAGCAAACGGACCACTGAACACGTCCACTTCATGGTACGTTGGCCCAAAAGGAACGGATATTCCTTTTCCGCGTCGTTTCCGACAAAGAACACATCGGTAAATTAAACGCGCCATTGTTCGGTTGGCGTCGCCAATAGCAAATTCCACCGGGATTTGAGCCAAAGATAATTTAACACCGTTATGTTTAGCTAAGCGATGCGCTTCGTACAATAAAGCTCGTGATAAAGCGGTACGTGGTGGGATCCAGATTGAGTTTACGCCATCTCTCATGCGATAAACAATTAAACCCCGAGCGTCAATAAAATGATCATGTGAGCTGACGAAAGGAGAATTAGCTTGGAAACATCGTATCAGAATAAACAAAGAATCGATCATTCGATCTTGCTTGTGCTTCGGAAGCCAGCTACGAAACCGATTTATCCATCGTAACATGCTCTTAATTGATGAAAAGCGATTCAAAAAATTGATGAAAGTTGGATCTATTTCTTCTTTTTTAATGGCACAGACTGAAACGATTGGACAAGATTCATTTGGCAGAATTGTTGTTTGAAGAAACCAAGGTTTTTGTTGTAAGAATTTAGAGACAGAGATCGGACGGCTAAACAAATCCGCGGGATTCAAATTACCGGAAATATAAATGACTGATGCTCGGCAATCGGAAATTATTTGAAGAATACGAAGCAATTTTTTACCAAGATGACACTTAAAACGATTCGGTGATGCGTTTAATCGATCAAGATTTATTTTTGAATCTGAGAAAATTCTGATTGATGGATTGACTTGCGATTGTAACAATATTTTACGAATTCGATAGACCATTTTTACCAATTCAAGCAACGCTAAAAGCTCTTTTTCGACAATAGTTTTCGTTTTCGATGCAACTTTACTTTTTCCGAACAAAAATTGAGATCCAAGATAAATGCAATAACCGAGACCAACTTCACTAGCGTCAGCGAAACAATACATAATCGATGTGTCCGGTATAAAACGATTAAACTTAATTTGATCTAGGTTTGGCCAATCGGTGATAGCTTTATTCCATTCACGAACGAAATCATCATCTACAATCGGAGTATCCCATTCATTGGAAACGATACAAGAAAACATGATTCGTAAACGAAGCTTCAAAGGGTCAATAATACCCAACGGATCAAAGATACGGCCAATTGTGGACAAAACAATACGTTTAGTTAAAGAAGGCGAGACTAAATCTCGATTTTTCAAACTGATTGTATCTTCTGACATATTCCACAATAAACCTAGCAAACCAGAATCATCGCCAGTCGAACCATCCGGAATCATACCATTGGAGCATATCTTGTGCATCTCAAAACCAGAAGCAGAAAACGCTTGCTTAGCGTCAATCACACATTGCCGAAGATCATCGATACTATTCGAACCGATAAGAAGATCGTCCATATACGTAACACCAGAAAGTAGATTGCGAGAAGATTCGTTGCTAATTGACTGAACGATTTTATCAACTACTTGGGTAAGAATGGCCGGAGACGAGATAACACCGAACGGAAGGACAGTCATTTGATATTTTTTAATTTGATTATCATTTTCTTTCCATAAAAGACGGAGATATTTTTGGTGTTCAGGATAAATGGCAATTTGTAGGAAGGCTTTTCTCAAATCGGCCGTACAAAAATACTTAAATAATCGAATTCGTATCAAATGCGGCAAGACATCTAGTCCCATTACTGAACCTTTCCATAACAGGTTATTCAACGAAGATTCGCGTCCGAACGAAGCATTAAAAACAATACGGATTGGAGATGACGAAGATTCAGAACGAAGGACGGCATGATGGGGAATAAAAAACCCATCAGTATCATTGATTTCCACTGCTTGTCCTGATGACACATACTTCATAAATTCATCGCGATAAACATCATAGAAATTTCGAGATTGTAAGCGAGCAACCAATTTGTTCAACAAAGATAACGCTTTTTGAAAATTAGGTGGAGGACGTGAATGAGTCAGAAAGGGAAGCTTCGCTTCAAAACGTCCATTATCAAGACGAGTAACATGCATGTCGAAATTATCTTCATCATCGTCATCATCATCAACGATATTAAAATGTTCAATAGCAGCCACGGGACCATAATGGATATCTCCAAACTTAGATTCCCATTTAAGAGATTTTAGTGGATCAATACGAGTGATACGTGAAAGCATATCTGTCCCGATAATGAGATCACAGTGGTGAAGATTCGTAATCACGTACGCATCAATCGAGACACGAGTTACATTAGATTCAAGAATGACGGAGATCTTCTTATTAGTAATGGTGGCTGAACCACCCGAGAACCCAGAAAGACAAATCGATGGGGCAGACACACAATCATTCATATTAACTAGATCGCTTCGGATTAATGTAAACGGTGAACACGTGTCAAGCCATACCATGCACTTTCGACCACACAAATTGATTACGAACGCTGGACGTTCGATTGTGATCGATGGAGAAGCGACACCGTCATAACGTGCAACCAGCGAATTTTCGGATGAAGAACTGATACCAGCAACAGATGATGATTCGGACGATGAAACATAAGCTAACGAATTGGAAGACGATAAAGAAACCATAGGAGACGGCGATGATGGAATTGAAGATGAAGATGAAGGAATCATGGACAGATCAGAAGAATTTGAAAGAACGGAAATCGCAGCAACGCCCGATGTAGAAGATGAAGTTGATGGGACTGAAGCAGCAGTAGATGCAGAAGTGGATGAAGCAGCAACAGAAGGAGACGATGAAACAGAGGTAGAAGGATGAACAGAGTTGTTGTTATTGCTGGAATTTGAATGATTGTTCAAGCGAACTTGATGGAGCACTGTCGGATGACTCAAACGACAAACTCGACATCTGATAGAAGCCGCTCGAGAACAAGTACTGGCGCGATGACCAGGCGATAAACATTTGAAACACAAACTGTTCGAATTGATAATACGACGCTTCTCATCTACTGATATTGAAGACTGGCAATCTGCTGATTGATGATTAGATCGATTACAAAACACACAACGAGCAACAGACATAGCAGCAACTGGATGCGACGAACGTGATGGTCTGGCTGATTCTCGTCGATCGAAAGAGTCCAAACACAAGGCTGACTTATACAGCTTTTCCAATTCCTTTTCCAGTTGTGATAGCGACTCCACATGACACAATTTTTCCCGAAGGGGGCGGCCACATTTCCACAGAATTTCCTTCACCAATGAGTTGGATCGGGCAAGATAAGCCGCACCAAGGCTAACACACGTGCTAGACAAACGGCGAATTTCCCGGAGCATAATTTCAAGCTTAGCCGATTCGAACGGAGAATTAACAAAAGCCAGAGAACGAATTTGCTTTGTTAAATGTTCATCGATTTTCGATGGACTGTTGTAATAGTCATTAAGAGAAGACCAGATTGACTGAAGTGTTTTTCCTTGACGGACTAGATCCATAGCTCTGTCCAAAGCGCTACCATGCAAAACTTTCAACAATAAGTTCCGCTTCTTTGTATCCAATAAATTCGGATTGCTCAGGACTTCGTCGTCGAAAGATGTTTTGAACGGTATCCAATTGATTACATTACCATCGAAAGTCAAAAGATCCGAAGCGCGAACAGATGTAGGATAAACATTCAAAGATAAATTCGATACCGCCGGTTGATGCTGAATCGTAGACGAGAAATTATTATTCGAAACATGAGAAGTAGAAGGTATCGACACCGGAATAGCAGACAAATTAGGAATTAGATCATCTTCATCAATTGTAATAGCTTGTAGTTGATTCACGGAACGTTCGCAGCTTATCAAAGCTTCGATCTGCTGTTTATACAAATCGTCCTTCGCTTTTTGTTCATCAAAGTCTTCAGGATTACTTTCGAGACAAACAGCACTGATGTTATCATAATCTCTTTGTAAATTCAACAGCTCATCCAATGACAATGCGATTTGACGACGAGACGCCTTAGTTATTCTGCTTCTCAGATTTTTGCGAATGTTCAAATTATCGGCCATAACGTCGGACATCAGAAACAGATACAATACTGACAAAAATTACGATAGGGAAACGATACATAAGCGAGATAGAACAGAGAAAATCGAGCAAAAAACCCCCAATTTTCTAGATTAAAAAGATTTGTATCAATACGTAGATAATTGACACGAAAAATAAAATAAAAAACGATTCATAGAACAACACAAAAGTTTTAATCTAGAAATTGTTTTACACGAGGTTTTTCGAGGAAAGAAAAAGAATGAAAAATTAACTTTTATAGACACGACACAAAAAACTAAAGAACAAAAAACAGAAAACCATCCGAAATGACTAATAGGCCAAAAAGACATGAACGCATGCGTAGTTTAACACGATAGAGATCCAAAAATTTTACGATGATGATAAGGATTATGGGCACCACTACCATGCCAAATTGGTAAACAAAAACATCAATTTGATACAGAGAAATTTGAAACATCAAATATCAGGTATGAAAAATTAATTTTCATAAACAGAAAAAAAAATCATAACCACAATAAAGAAGAGAGGCCTTTAAAAAAAATATGAATATAACATGAAAATAAAATGATAAATGAATCGATAGAGGAATGATCAGTTAAGAAAAGCAAGTTATATTTTGTATTTTGTATAATTCTAAAAAATTTGTAGCCAAATAAGTGCAACAAACTGATGACAAATTAACAATCATCTACCATAACCACCTATGGTATGGCGTCATCATGGGTTACTTGAAGGTAATTTTTTTTCGAAAATTTCAACCAATTAATTTCTGACAAACATAAACAATCATTTTGTTTTTTTTTGAATATTCAAAATGTCTTCATTATAATAATCATAAATATTTTTTTTTTTAGAATTAAACCTGTCAACCATTTTGTTGAAAACATTATTTGTTTATCGTAACAGGTCATAGGTCAATAAAACATGTACATCATTCATATTTATTTTTTGTAAAGAATTACCATAATAAATAACCTTTGGTATGGAAGTTAGGAGCAGAAGCCAATGACATTCGACAATAACAGTTACGACAACAACAAGTCAATAATCGATCATGATTTTTTTTCCTATCAAATGTTGACATACACAAACAACCTGTCAAATTGTATTTTTGTTTGTTTTTATATTCATCATAAAAATCATGTAAGGTGTCTATCACAAGGTGCTCCCAAAATACAGATGACAACTGACGAATTCAATACCAATGAAAGATGATGACATAAGCCATATGCAAAAGAAAAAAAAAATGACAAAAAAAACCAGTCACCTCAACTATGTTGACCAAAAATAAGATGAGTAAATTCAAATCCAAAGACAATGTGGAAAGAAGAATGAAATGTCGTGACACAACAACTATGTTTACAAAGACTTACAACCATCCTGGCCGTAATCATAAAGATGATAATTATTGAAATGAAATTGTAAAATAAATAATGGGAAACAACGACATGAATCTTGGCAATTTTTTTCATCTTTATTCCAACCGTTTTTCGACTTAATCAACATGTAATGTTTTATTCTAAATGTTTTTAAGGCAAATTCATAGCTCAATCACATCGCGTGTCACACTTAAGAGATAATAATAATAATAATATATTAAAAAAATACAGAAAAAACATTTAGCCAAGTCAGCTTATTAATATTAATCCATCAACCAAAAAAAAAATCAAAAAGAGAAAGAATAATTATTTTCATATTTTTTTCGCCTCCTGATCATGATGATGATGATGATGATGCGGATGTAAATTAATTCTAACTATAATTCTAATACATTGGAATATTCATCACACACATACATTGAAAAAATGGCTTGAAAAAACGGGAAAATTTTAAACACGACAAATCAACAACAACAACAACAACAACATAGACAGGGTTATAAATACACACACACAATCTATGGATCTAACTCTTATTTTGATTATTATATTTGTTTCCATTTCATTAGATTCATCCATAATTTCATCATTTGATGACGATACAGATGAATGAATCATTAAAGGCATCATCATCAATATATAACCGAGTAAGTAGATGGCCGCTAAAGTGCTACGGTAGAAAAGATATATTATGATGATATGAACTAAAATGCACTGAACCAAGCCATACATGATCAGATGTTGAAATGAATCGAGTCGACGTCGTCGTCTTCGTCTTGTATACAAGGTTAATGACCAATTCACATAGAGAATAATCAAGTTGTTTTAACTTTTGCAAGGTTAGCTTAGGAAAGCAAAGAAAAAAGACTTTCCTTCAAATCAAAATTTTTTTTACCAATTCTTTTTTCCCTTCGAGGCAAATTACGGGAAAATTATTATTTCAAAAGAAGATGTAAAAAAACTAACCAGAAGAAATTTAAAAATTAAAGAAAAATTTTAAAAATCGTATTAATTGTAAACTTTGTTGCAATGTTGTTTTATCAGCATTTCAAAACGAAAATCAAAGATCAAAATTCTATGAACAAAAAGAACACACAGAACCGAATTTGGTCAATGATGATAATGATGATGATTACAAATACATGAACATCAATTATATCTGTTTAAATCATGTTTTTTTTCGGAACAATTAGCTAGCCCATTAACTACCTAACTAATCGGGCCACCACCATCAACTATCATATGAACATTATCAGCTGGCCATAAAAAAAGGCCAAGCTGCAAAGAAAACTTCGAAAGGAATTGAATCAAGAATTAAAATTCAGCCAAACATATGAAATGATCAGACCACAATAATAGTAACCATTATCATTATGGAAATGATGATAATCATCATCAAGCGGTAATTATTGGATGAAAGAGAAAAAATCTTGATGATATCAAGATCATATCTCACCGTTGAATTCTATGAATGCCTTGATGATTTATATGAATTATACTAATGAAAATAAAATTTTTTTTTTTCATTGAATACCACATTTGTCACCTACGCATCTTCTATATTCCAAGTATAATGGAATTTACATCACAACCATCACCAATAAACCAACATTACATTGCCATGTATGTATGTATCAATGCTGAATCAATGAATGAAATTTGTTTTTGAGATGCCAAAACCGGAATCAAAATTCTTTTATTTTGATGATTTATTATTATTACTCAAATGAAAAAAAGGAATTCAATCATCATCATCATCATCATCAAGATTGTTATAATCATCAACACCATTGAAATGGCCATTATCATCATCAAATAAAATTCCAAATGTGAATGAAAAAAAAAATGTAAAAAAAATCATTCACCAGGTGTATATCTATGAATGAATGAAAATGGACTGTTTGTTTGTTTATTTGTGTAGGCGCCGACAACAACGCTATGATGATCCTGGAAAAGGTGAAAATTGTTATTTCTTATTATTTTTTTTTTATAAAACACAATATTCTTTTATTATTGTTGTTGTTTTCATCATCATCATAAATTTTTTTTCTTATTTAGCATGATGGAAAAAAAACTACGATGAAAAGATGAAAGATATATCGTTATAAAGACACGACAAAATGAATATATTTGTGAAAAGATTCATTTCGTACAGAAAAATTCATTTGAATATCAAGATGGAAAATCTTTGATTCAGAATTGTGTGTGTGTGTGTTCACACTCTATCGATAATCGTAGCACAGACAACTATCATCACCTTATTCACAGAATAAAATGCACAAAAAAAAACAAAACTCTGAAGAACAAAGACTTTATATTGGCATGCATCAGAGAAAAAAAATTTTCATTTCTTGTCAATGAGAAATCGGTAATCACATAAATCAAATGATCAACAATGAAAACAATGAAAAAACATTCAGAATTAACAAAAAAAAAACAAGAATGACCATAATGAAATACATAAGTAACCAGGATTATTGAACTAAAAAGAAAGCACCCATACATCTCCATCTATCCACATGATGTTTGAAATTTAAAAAAAAAAACACACACACAAATACATATTGTTTGACTATCATGACATCATTTTTTACCTGTGTTGTAGTGTCCAACAACCAAATTAGTTTTTAAATTTTTTTTTATAGCTATATAAAAGATAGGTAGATATCCAAAATGATATCGAATGTATTATAAATCTGATGTATGTATGGGGATTTATTTATAAATCAAAAAAAATATTTTTTTTTTTTTTGAAATGAAAAAATCCATTGGTTGGTTCTCACGCAGTTTTCAATTGCAATGAATAGTCAATTGGTAACATCGTGTATTTATATATATATTTTAAGATTATTATAAAGAAAAACATAGAAGAAAATAATCTATTTGAACAACAAACGATTGTTGTTGTTCGAAAAAAAATAGACAAAACAAAAAATCGATTCATTTTGTTCATCTTATTTTTACAGGCCAAAAGATGAAGAAACTAAAGAAATTGAATGGATGATGAAAATAATAATGAAAAACCGGTAATGTACAAAAACAAGATTTATCGAGCTAGAAAAAAATCGTTTCTATCCCACACACACACACACACACACATACAGATAGGTTTGTTATTGATTTTTCATCATCATGTCAAACTAATAAATAAACAGAAATTCAATTCCAATTCCATAAAAAAAACTGTACGAATTTAAAGTAAATTGAAATCAACAAAAAAAAATTATTACAAACAAACTAACGATCAAAAAAAAAAGTATAAAATAAAGTAAATAAATAAATAAACGATTGCAATCATCATTTTGTTGTTGTTGTTGTTGTTGTTCAAAAAAATATACTTTCTCTTCAACTCATTGAAAAGAAATTCCAAATAAAAACTAGAAAAATTGACGGATGATTTTTAGCCAAAAATTGTGTGTGTGTGTGTGTGTGTGAATGTGTCGGCGTATACGGTAATTGCTTTCTTCTATGTCTACTTTTTTTCGTCTAGAATGATCATTTTTTTTCTTTTTGATGGCATGTATGATTTGTTATTTTTTCGATTTTCATCATTAATTGAATCGGGAAATAAGAAAACATAACGGAACTAAATTGACAAATTTCACCATTCACCATTTATTGACTGTTGTTACTAAATGAAGCCAATCAATGCATTGAATTCATTTTTATTAAATAAAAATAGACGAAAAAATGCCGATTGATTGATCTAATGAGAGAAAAAACAAAATTTTTTTTTTTCATTTCTTTTAAAAATAAAATCCAATTCAAATCCGAATGGAAAACATATGTGATGAGGAGTAACAAGTGAAAAGTTTTTTTTATTATTATTTTTATTCAAATTCAATTGACATTCATTGAGCATTTAATAACAAGTCAATGATCACATTTGATCATAATGCACACACACACACACACACACACATGTTGAACATTTACCATGTGTGGGTGTGTGTGACATGATAAAATTCCATGCATTAAAAAAAAAATCGATACAAATAACAATAACAAACAAAACAATGAGAAACGATTTGATCAGAATAAATGAATATATATTCAAACACATACACATTCGCACAAGATTAATGAATATTTTTTCCATTCAAACAAACAAATGATGATGATGGTTTTAATGAAAAAAAAACATACATGCAAACAATCAAAATTCATTCATAATAATATAATATAATCATCGGAAAGAGAGATTCAATTATTTAAATCAAAACAAACAACAAACGATTAATGATCTAAATCAAAACAAACAACAAACAACAGATGATTCAGTTGTAATTTTGAATTTTTAATTTTTTTTTTAAACTAAAATGGTGTTTGAGAGAAATCAGAAAAAAAAACTGAATTATGTAACTTGATGTAGAAAGACGAGACAAGATGATTGAAAAAAAAAGAAAATCGATTAATCATATTCAACAAGTTTATTCATAGATTTTTTTTTTTGGTTGAATAATAATGATGATGAAAAAAATATATATAATTTTTAAAACTCAACAACAACGGGAGCCATTTCTTCGTGTATTTCAAATTTCGAAATGTTAATATAAAAAAAAGAAACATAAAATCAATGCCGAAAATTATTATTATTATTATTATTATCGAATGAATAAAAATGTATCGATTTTCTCATCATCCACCGAATTTTTCCTTGTATTATATATTTATGAATGAGAAAAAATTCATAGGCTGGTATTTCATCGATTTATTCAATTTTGAATTGACACTTGAGTATCACACACACACACACACACACACACACACACACACACACATACATAATAATACGATGATAGTGATACAGATACATCATGATTTTCGTGTGCATGTCTAGAAAAGAAAAATTGATTTGATTTGATTGATTATCAATTATTATTATTTAAATGTGGGTTGTGTTCATGTGAACTGATGTTTCTTTTTCCAGTGTGTGCTGGCCATCATACAATTCATTCATTCATTCATCATTGAATACAACAACAACCAATCATCAAAAGGTGTATGATATGAAAACCAACAACTAGAGGAAATTCACAAATTTAATTTATTGAATAAAATTCAATGAAATTCGATACAATCGATGAATGAATGAATGCTCACACAAACGGTATCATTATCACAATTGACCATTGATTTTGATCGATGGAAATGGATGGGCCCCCAGTACAATCTCTTTCCTTCCCCACAATAGATCGATCAATAGAAATTGATTGAACGAGACGCCCAATCGATTTGAATTCAATGACATACTATTCGAATGATGATTTGATGTGAAGATATATCGCAACCTCAATGATTACAAATAAAAAATTGATGACATGTCATTGATACCTACAGGTGTAAGTTCATGTTTATGTGGACAGATAATTATCGTTCAGAAAAATCCTGAAATTTTAAATTTAATTTTTCTTCACATCTAATTTCATTCATGATGATGATGGATAATTCATTCAGGATTTTGTAATTTTCAAAATTTCACAATCAATTCAACAAAAAAGACTGAAATGAAGAAACAGGATCGACATAGGATGCTACTCGACACTTTTATTTCGGTGAATAATAACCAACCAACAAACAAAGCTTGAAGCATTAATGTATGGGTATCAAAAAAAAAAATCCGACATTTCTCACATCACACAATAACAACAATAATGAAAAGAAAAAAAATTCAATAACAAATAATGTTTTATCAAGCGGGGAAAAAAAACAGTGCGAAAAAAAATTAGTAGCAAAAATCAGGGAAAAAAATTAAAGAGAAAAAAATTTGGATAATAATTTTCAACTAGTCAGCCAGCCATGAACTTGATCTTGATCATGATGATCGACCACATGCACATCATCATCTTCATCATTGGTTGGATGAATGAATGAATTTACAGAAAATTCATAATAGGCCATCATCATCATCATCATCATCATTATAATAATGAAAATGTATGAAAAAAATATCTATTTATCACATAACCTGCAACATCATACATACCGTATATCTTTCAAAAAAAAAAAAAATCCGAAATTATCAAGTTAAACTACACTAGGCCAATGACCTAGTGTTTGTGTGCGTGTGTTAATTAGTACAAACACGGCTTGTGTGTGTGTGTTTGTGTGCTAATCTCAAGTTTACTTTGTACATTGGTTATAAGTGGATAGTAGAATGTAAGTAAAAAACAAAAAACAAAAAAAAAATATACCCTCCTAATCTCATTGCATATAATAATATCCATCTGGTCATTTAGAGATTTTTTCATTCATTTTCACATCCAACCATTCGAAAAACAGAATTCGTTGAATGCATGCATGACAACGAAAACAACGACGAAGATAAAATAAAAATTCATGAGCGACACAAAAAAAATAAATAAGATAAAAGACAATAAAAAACAGAAGAAGCTTGAATATACTTAGGTCATCATCATCATAAACATCATAAAATATGAAAAAATAAATTCAATGATGAAAAAAATGACCGAAAAAGACCGCAAAAGCGTGCTCAAAACAGGGTCTCATCATCATCATTTCATGATCATCATTGGGTGTTGTTGTTTAGATGTTGTTGTTTCAAGAATCATAACAAATTGTTGTTGTGGTTATCATAATAATGATGATGGAAAAAAGCCGAAACAACGAACAAACAAACAACCATCCATTTATTCATCGGCGAAACGAAACATAGAAAAGTATGAAAGGAAACAAACGAGAAAAAAAATGAAAACTACCTAACTAACTTATGAAAAAAGACTACAAAATTGAAGTAGAAAAAGAAGCAAATATAGAATAGTAAACATTTGACAGACATTTGATATAATTTACCGTGAAGATATCGTTATAGCCGATTATGTATGTGGAAACATTCAATGATAGTTATAAGATATGCATGTATGAAGACTTATATGTGTACGACCCATCTGACATATCATCTGCTCAAGAAATATTGCTCAACATTATTCATTCAAAAAAGACTTGGACAAAAGATTTATAATTATGAATAATAATAATCAGACAGACAAACAAACAAACAAAAAACGAAAAGAAAGAGAAAAAACAAAACGATAATGATGATGAGAACAACAACAACAACAACAAAATGGTTAAAGAAAAGAGAGAAAAAAAATTCATTCCGATGTGACCCGTATCATACATACATGCTACATGATAATGAAAGGTCAATATAGTCATCATTATCATCATCCAGGATCCGGAAATAACAGAAATTTTTTGAATCATCTTAAAAAAACACAAAAGCAAGGAAAGAAAAAAATAAGATCAATAGTAGAATAGAAAAAGGTGCGACAACAAATACATAGAATCATTTTTGTTTGTTTGAAAAATTTGCAACTATGAAAGCAAAAGTTACCATTAAACCATTAACATCATCATTATTAAACTTTGTCTTTGAAAAATAAACGTGGTAAAGAGGGAAAAAACACCACCCATATCATTCTTTGAGAAATCGATAACTACATCATCATCATCAGAGTGGTCATCATCTATGAAATATATTTTCATGCTAATCAAACAACAACAAAAAAAAAATTGCTGGGTAATCTCAATCCAATCTCTAACGATTTATTCATTCAACAACAACCCTCTAAATGTTTGTAAAATAAAAATCTTTTGAATATCATTACGTAATAATAATAATAATCATCACCATCATTATCGGTCATTATTCATCATCATTATTATTGTTGTGTCATTGTTGATGATGTTGATGATCATTATGATATCACTGTGTGCGTGTGTATGAGTAAACTTGAATGCAACAAACAAAACCAGAAAAAAAGGTAAGAAGGAAGGCCACCCAAGCGATGATGACGATCATTATCATTAACAATACCATTTTAGTAAAAAAAAGAAATAAATTGCTTTTTTTTTTTTTTTTTTTTTTTTTTTTTTTTTTTTTTTTTTTTTTTTTTTTTTTTTTTGTTTCTTTTTTTTTTAGTAAAAAAAAGAAATAAATTGCTTCTAAACTAAACAGAGTTTCTGGTACAAATAATTCATCATGTAGTAAAAGGATTAGTCATCGTTAAAATGTTTCAAAAGATTCATTCGAATATGACATACATCTTTACAGACAATATTCTTGATAAATTCTTGATGGAAATTCAGTAAAGTGAATACAAATACTACAAACTGTCAACGCAATTTTTTTTTTGGTTGGTTGGCCAAATTGAATTAGAATAACAATTTTTTCGTTTTTTTTTTGTTGTTGAACAAATTCGTGAAACGAAATGAAAAATAGAAATTGAAATGATAATTTTGGATAACTTTTTTTAAAAATAGAATCATTATGATGGCTTTTAAAAGAGCAAAAAAAAAATTAATGTCGAACCATCTTTACACACTCCATATATGGATCACAGCAATTGAAAACATCTGCAAATATCGAGACCCATACCACGACGATGATGATGACAAATCTAAACTTTTGAAAAAACTAGGAAAAATTTCGGACTAAAAATGATGTGAAACGAGAATCATCGTTTCCATAAATTTCATTGGAACTTAAAGCAACGAAAAAAAAATTCACAAGATTTACAAAGATTTACAAGATAGAAATAAATATACACGCGAATCACAGAGAAGGAGAGAGAGAAAAAGAGAAAGCCACACACATAGAGTATAAATAACATTTTCGTGGTTCATGGATCAATTTCATTCATTCATCAAAGGAACAGATGTGTGTGTGTATCATTTTACCATTCGAATTCAATACACTTCCAACTATTAGAGTTCAACCAAAAAACCACATTCTTTTTCTTTTTCATCCCACTGCATGATAATGTTAAATACAATTACCATCATGAAAGAACGTGCCATATATTTTCCAAAAACAAAATGACAAGGCCAATGAAAACCAAGTGTTCTTGTTGTCACATTATCAAATGTCACCAAACAGTAAAGAACATGTATACAAACAAAATGTGTCAAATGTGAAATAAACAATAACCAACAGTCCATAAATAACCACCATAAATGAATGATCGATTTGAATGAATAGATATTTCTATCTCTACACATCATAGATTGAGAATTGATGATTATTTATGAAAATTATCAATTATCAAAAGAATGAGCATCGAGCATATTGTCGACGCGAAAAGAAAAAATATGACACTTTTTCATCACAATCATTATACGATAATAGAAAAAGAAACAGTTAGGAATTCTATTTTCATCAATCATATTCAGTTTATTATGAAAAATTCATTTTTCATTCATTCATTTCATAAAGAAGAATCATACATGAAAGAATCGTGTGAATTTGCAAAAAAAGTTTTATAATTTTGTAAATTAATTTTGATGAATAATAATATACAGTAGTTATAGGTTTGCTCTAATGTCATCTGGCAGTTGTACACATGGGATCAATGGTTATTTTTCTAGGTCATCAGGGAATATTGATCCTGTTATATTAATATATGATCCGATGGGAGATACTTTTCTTTAAATGTCATTATAATGGATCAATATTGAAAAAAAAATCACAAACTAATCGACCAAATTGTAATTGTGATAATAATTTGAACAATAAAGCAGCTAACTTGGAACAATATCGAGGGGAAAACAAACAGCACAAACCACTGGATAATCAAATTTCAATCGAAACATATTGTTCATAGTGATCATAACAATAGAATTCGGATACACACACCCAAAAAACGTTCAAATGAACAACAACCAGATTCAATTTACATATTTATAAACTAAATAAGCCGTGGTCAGGCCTGAATTGCAAGCAGGGCCATGTTTTTTATGTCTTCGGCCAACCCTTGCTCGGTTTTCAATTAACGTTTGACGTAGTCAAATAAAACAGCTCAGTAGATGTGTATACAAAGATATTCTTTTTGCTTCTCATGCCATTGCGATTTCCCTTTTCCCCTCAACTTTTGCAAAGAAAATGTTATTCAACATGAATTTTATAGTCCACAAAAGAAATTTACTTTTGTTCCTTTGATTTTATAAAAATAATCAATAATAATCATTATTGACCAATCAAACAACAAAATTTTTATAAGTGGGATGCTGTGTTTAATACACCAAAATTGGAAAGATATTTTCATTAACCACGAAAAAAACGAATAAATTAAAAAAAGGATTAATTGACAATTCAAAGTGATTTCAATTAATGAATTACTGAATGAGGAAAAAATTTTAATCTGCAAATAACAACAAAAGCAACGATCATTTACGATGAAACTCAAAAACAGTAATTCAATTATTTTTTTTTATTTCATTTATGGGCATTTTTGTACATCAAATTCAGCAAATTTCGATGGCCACATTGCTATATAATTAATCCAATGTTTTTTTTCAGCTGAAAATGCTCAAAAAAATAAGAAACATCAAACGATTCGACAATTTATTCAATATATTGATAATGATTGTGTGTACATTGATCGAGGTATCGTGGTGGCAATGTGTGAAGAAAAAAAAATAAAATAAAAAACCAAACCCGAAAATATGGGAAAAAATTACTTAGCAAAACCGGAGAATGAAAATTACAGAAGGCTACAAAATATATGAATTATTTTGGGCCATTATGATCAATCATAATGATAATGAATGGTTTACGTATCGAACAGAGAAAAAAATTATGGAGAAAAAACTTTTTTTTAATGATAATAAAGGACAACATGACCATATGTTTCTCTAGATCAGTGATTCCCAACCGGTGGTTCGCGAACCCCTGGGGGTTCGTGGGATATGCAAAAGGATAACTTTGTATGTACTAGAATTTTGTAAAGAAAAAACCCCCGGGGGTACGCGAAGAAAAAAAGGTTGGGAAACACTGCTCTAGATAAATCAGTCACACGATATAATTATCAACATAATAGCCATTGATAATGATCAATGATTAGAGATTCGGATCATCATTAAGGTCAAAGGTTGGAGAGATTCATGTTATTTATTAGATAAGACTAAGCAATGTAATGAGGATTGGATAACATTTTATTGGAAATTAATTATGGCTAAAAAAAACAACAACAGCACTTAGACAATAATCTTGTTTCATTATTAAGCTTTTGGATTATATATTTGGATCCAAATTATATATATGACATTCGATGACCGGACACTAGATGATAGTGACTTTAAACATTAATAATAAACACTTAACAGAGGGTGATAAACAAACAAATTGACTTAAATTATAGTCTAAATTGAACAAAATTGATCTTAAATGACACGTGTGTCTGTATTTCAAAGCTATCCGCTTTGATAACATGCATCATTGTCAATTGGATCGAGTGAAGAGGAGGGTTAATTGGATCTGTTGATCCCGAGAGAATGATAAAAATTGGCAATCGGAAACCGAGATCCGATTCGAAACTACTGAATGATCGAAAACAGCAACAATTATGAAAAACCAGCAGCTAGATTTAAATCACCCAAAAAAAGGTAGCATTTATCATGGACAATCACCCATTGGATTAATCAAATGAACTTTATCCAATAAATCTTGATCTTAAATCAATTAAAATCACAATGTAAAAAGGGGCAGAAGAATCGATCAATCAAAATTGAATTAAAAGGGAATGGTTACTACTATTAACATTAATACATTATTATTCAATGACAAATGAGCTCGTAAAATATCAATTTTTCCAGTTTGATTAATTGGAAAAATATTAGATCAATCTATTGATCTATAGCAATCACGAATTTAAAAAAAAAATGATTCACCCGAATTTAATTTACAAATAGAATGAATGAATGGATGATAAATGATTGATTGATCATCGAAATTGATGGAAAATTCAATTCATTACAATTCACGATTCTCTCATCTATAATAGTATCAACATTCATCAATGAGGATGTTGTATGTAAGCATGCTGTGTGTGTGATTTGTATGTCTCTAGACAACAATTAGATCCAAGTAAAAACAATGAAAACAAAATAATATGCCAGATGAATAAACCGGGAAATGAAAAACAATGATGAACAAAACCAAGATACAACAAACAAACAATCGTTCAATATAATATCCATTATAGATAATGGCAAAAATGGGTGAAATGACCATTATATCTTCAATGGTGACCACAACTATCCTGATATGACGACAGAGGTCATCATCCGGTCATCATCATGATGACTGATGGTTGTCCGGATGAACAAAAAAAAATCGTACAATCAATTGGACAGCCATATTTATCAATGATGATAGTGTTTCACCATTTAAAAAGAAAGATGAAGAGATGTATACGAAAGAAAAATATTTCGAAAATTGTTGATTTATTTTTCGATTTACCGATAAAAACCGTACATTATATTTTTTATAAACAACAACAACAACAACAACAGATTGATAGATATGATGACCATAAGCCACCACCACCGGTGATAATGTTATAACCGTATAAAAACCGATTTTCTTCTCTGTCATTTTTTTCATTCTTGAATCAAATTCATACAAAAAAACTCCATAGACATCGTTTGTTGTAGTTTGAGTGGATGTTTGATAATGATGAAATTGTATCCATTCGTCATGGATAATTTAGATTAGATGCTACTGATGATTATAAAATAAAAATAAATGAAAATATTTTCGATATGGTCATCATCTATTGATCATTTTAAACAAGGTCATTTAATCTCATATCATTAAAGAATCGATTCATCAATGTAAAATAAAGGGCAATAGAAGTGTGTAAACACAAACAGGGATTATCCAAACTTTTGTGAATATAGATTTTTTTCGCGGTTTTTTCCGACAAACACCACAAAGTATAAAAACAAACACAGAAGGTAATTATTTATCAAAAAAAAAAATCATAAATCATGCTATAGATCTATAATTCATTTGGATCATAATAAAAACCAAGATCAAGGCCCTCAAGCAAGGAAAAACTTCAAAAATAAATTGACCATCCAAAGTCTAAAGCTTATCAATAGCAATATAATAGTAAAATGGCTTTCACAAGCCTCAATTGCAAAAATGGATCATTGGAAATATGAAGTGGATTCATAAATTGCACAGACATACACATACCCTCCTCTATTATATTTGGTTTAATCCAAAAATAAAACTACCATACATACGAGCACAACACATGTGAAACAACGCATAATTGTGGATTATTGAACAAAACAAACTTTCATTTTTTTTCGTACCGCATATTCAACCAACTCAGACTACTAGATTTATGAGATATGCAATTTTTTCTCACAAAACTAACATACAGACAATATGGATAATATTGATGGGCCCATATGTGAGTGTGTGTGTATAGGCCTTGCGAACGATGGAGAATAGAATGAAAACCCAAACAACAGATTTTCAACGGAACCATAAATCAAACCTGATATGTATTCTATGTGTACAATTTTATGAAATAATAAATGTGAGAATTAAACAACATTCAAACAACATTGCGAATGAATTTCAAGGTTCAAACTGTTCATTTGATGATTAAACTGTTTTCCAAAGCATAGTTTTTCATACTATTCCAGGAAAGAATGATTTCACTAACTAAATGATAGAAAAAATACACAAAATTGAATTTTTTCGATAACTGAAAACAAAAAAAAATCGTCCCATTTCCCAAAACGGTTATTGATATAGACGAAATGGAAAAACAAAAACAAACAAACCAAATGTAAAAAAAATACGGCTACTAGCATATATGATCCGATCATTAAATAGTATGGCTATTGAATGTACATTCAACACCACCTGGGTAAAGTCCAAATCCAATTTTGAATTCATTATCTTTTTTCTATAATATAGAGAAATTTATGGATAAATGAATTGAAAACGAATCATCATACAACGTTTAGTCGATTATCATCATTGGATCATCATTTTATGGGCAAGAAAAAAAAAGATTAATTCCATCTGTGCAAGATTTATTTTGTTGTTGTTATTGTTCAATTTGTGAAAGCTTTGTATAACAAAAAACGAGAAAGAGAGAGAGAGAACTAAAAGCGAAATCGGATGATGAGTCATAGAAATTGAAAATTTCCGAAAAAAAATTTTTTTTTTTGTACCAAAATCATCTTTATAGATGGTACCATTTTGGTTCGATAGAGAAACATGATCGAATAAAAATGACGAATGACTGTGTGTGTTACGACAATTTGGAATTTATGTTGTTTTTTTTTGTTAGCAACCGGAATTCACCAATAAATCATCATCAACAATTAACATTGTTGTCAATAGAAAAAATTTAAATACTTTTTCCGAAAAAGTGGGCAATAAAAATTCGTTTAGAAAGTCTTTGAACCACAAAAACTCACAGCAAAACAATCAATTCTTATTGTAAATAAATGATGCTGATTATTCTAATTCTCACAAAACAGCGAAAACAATCATTTCATTCAGCAAAAAAAAAAAAACAAAAAGTTAATGAGCCTTAAAAACAATCCAATGTTTTTTTCCAAATGTTTAATTGACATAATCAAGAAGAAATTTATAAACTTTAAAAAATAAGTATCCTTGCGAAAAAATGAGAAATTCTGAAATGTATCAGGAACACACACAACAAAAAGTCAAAAAGTCAAAAAAAAAATTTTCAACAAAAAACTATGCCATCATCATTCACGAAAATTTGTTTTTGATGTCAACAGAGTTTTGCTCTCTTTTTTTTCTCGTTTATGATATCTCTATTTTTGGCCGATCAAATAATCGTGATAAACACTATACCGTCGACAACAATAATGATGATGACAATGTTGCAATCATTCATACGCAAGTTATCCGAACAACAACAATAATAACCACAAAAAAAACGGGACCCGAATGACAACCATTCGGATGGACTGGTCTAAATCGAATAGATGATAGAGAATCTGAGAAATGGAAATTTTCACTATTTTTATTTTATACTATTGTCATCTACGGCATGTCAACATTTTTTAAATATCAAAAAATAATGGAAATAACATTGACAAAACATGAATGTGTGTGACACATCTATGTGGAATGTACCGTATTATCTCTTGAATATCGGGATCTACTCTATATCGAATCAACTTGAAATTTGATAACAATCAATCCAGTAGATCGTAGATTCATGATTGTTATGAAATTATTATTATTATCGACAAAATAAAATTGAAATAGGATGCTGATTTCCTACCAAACGTTCCGTTCATTACATGAAAATAATAAAGAATATCATCATCATCATCATAACATCTGTCATGTCATATCATTATTTTGATGATTGTCAATCTAACAAACAAAAAAATCATGATGATGATGACAATCATCTTCAATATCCATCTGTATCTTTTTTTCTCTTTCCATATCATTCATTCATAGCCATCATCAATTGAACCATTTCCCATTTGGAAATGTTCTCGTTTTTTTTTCGTTTGATACTTTCAATAAAGATTGTAATATCATCATCACTACATAGAAAGAATAAAATGAAATGAAAATCATTACTTGTTGACATCAATAATGATGATGGTCATTATGATGATGATCATCATGAACATTATTATAACCAAAATGTGCATATAATAGAAAAAACAATAAAAAAAACAACAACCCTGGATTGGATTGAATTTCTGTTGGTTTGTTTATTTAGATGTAATGAAATGTTTTTAGTTATGACTCATACAATGATGTTGATATTTTCATGATGAATCTCACAATCTGAATGAATTGGCCATTAAACATCACAATTCATTTGCAGTAGTAGCAATAGTAGTGAAGATGCATTGAAAATGATCATTCCATTGATAATGATCGTTTTTTAGTTATTTGTTTGTTTGTTTTCCAGAATGAAACAAGTGAAAAAAAAAATCAAAATCATTGGCTTTGGATGAGACTTTTTTTTATGAACAAGCAACTTTCAATATGGAAAACGACAAATATAAACGGGCATTCGTTGTTCATAGACAAAAGCAATTGTAATCTGTCTATTTTTTTTTCACCAAAAACTATGATGAAATTAATCGGCTTAAGTGTAGCTGTTTTTCTTTCCCTCTCGCTCTCTCTCTCTCTCTCTCTCTTTATTGTTTGGATGACATTCGAAAACTATTTGATTCGTTTGTTTCGTTGAATGAATTGAATTGCTCTGAAAGTTTACTTCTGGAACAAATGGAGAGTTTGGTTGAACGCTTTCATTTTTTTTTGTTTTTGTTAAATCTGAAATTGATCTATTGAGCTAGCAATGTTGTTGTAGACTGAGTTTAGAATGGCTTTTTAGGGTAGTAATGTTTGAAATTGCGATTCTCAAAATGGCCATATATAATAATATATAAAGTTAATGAATTGAATGTTAATGATGATTATTATGATATTTTTTTCCATTGAAAATCATCAGAATCAAATAAGGGAAAGAATTTTCACATCAATTCACAAGGTTAGTCACAACTTTATAGCTTTAGAAAACATTGTTGAACTAAAAATGTTTGTGTTTGTGTTTGTGATCTGCACAAAGGTCCAAGACCAACGTTAGACACGTGTTTGCTTCAAAACATACAATACACTTATACGCATAAACAATTGATGTGAAGATCGTAAATAAAAATTTAATTGGATCGAAAAATAATTCCATTCAGATGATGACGATCAACGTAAATCATGAATTCGTAGAACTGAAACGTCAAACGGGAATGTATGATAATAAAATTCTTATAACAGGATCCATTCTGTTTTTTGTTTTTATTTTTTGTCTACCTCAGTATGTCGACAACCAATTTACATAATTAACATGTTTTTCGATATCATAAAAACCTTGTTTTTGCTATTAAATTTAATATTCAAAAAAATCGGTTGAATGAACCGAAATAGGGTATAAAGAAGAAAAAACAGTTATCAAAAAAAACTGTACTGAAAAAATAGGATGAATCCAATTTTCGACAATCGTAATTTCATTGCATGCTATCCACAAATCAAATCTAAATATATAAAAAAAAAATCGAAATAATCAATTTGACATATCTATCCTTTCTCTATACATTCTTGGTAGCTATTATAAGCAAATGGTCAATACAAACAGCCGGTTAGTAACAGCTACTGTACAGAAATAAAATTGCCGACCAAAACAAGGACTGCCATGGAACAATTGAACAATGTCGCATCCATAAACGAAACTATCGAACCATAGAATGCTGCATTACTCATCATCATCAACTACATAACTGCTACTACCAATAATCAAGGCCGATGACATTCAACAACAATAGTTGTTAATTTCTGCCAGAGACAGACATCCATACATACACCCGCCGAATTGACAGCATGGAACAATGTTCCATCAATCCAGATTTACAATAATAGGGTTTCAAATGTAATGAATGAATGAAATGAATAGAAAAAAAAGACATGGTTAAAATGAATTCGTTCCAAGATATATATATTTTTTTCTCATTCAAATAAATACAATAAATGAAATTAAAGTTGAAATTGAATTTGAATAAAAACTTTGAATGATGACAACAATGATGATGATGATAACGATCCACTTATGATGTGAACTTTAGAACTATTGGAACAATTCAATTCAGATTTGACAGTCATACATGAATGAGATAAAAACCGATTTATGAATAGTGAATGGAAAGAGAATTGAAAAAAAATTGGATCAATCCTAGATTAAAATGATATGAGCAATGTAAATAAAAAAAAGGTAAAATATAATGCGAATTTATCTCAAACTAATAAAAAGTTGATTAGTTGTCATATTAAAATAAATATTGATCTTTTATTTGATCACTGAAAAACATATTGCAGAATATACAAGAATGATATAAAATTTTTAATACACACATGATAATAAATAGAGCAAAGCAAAATTGCCATGTTAGACAAATCGGATATAAAAAGTCAACAGATTTCTAAATCAACAACAACATATAATAATCACACATCAGAAACACATTTCAAAGGCCTCATATGATATGAATAAATTCTAAATATCAATAAAAAATCATATCGAAAGAAAAAAATGCTTTTGCTTTACTTTCATAAATGAAGCCTCATTTATATAATAAAGAAAATGAAAGAAAACATTCATAAAAAAACTTACCTGATGTAATGATGAAACAAATATTGGCCAAAATGATTAAACCAAAAAGGCAATAAATATGATACATTATGTTATTTATTTGACGCATAAATGATGAGCGATGTTGCCAATGATGAAAGTTGTTGTATTGTGAATTATAATCTTTTTGCTGGCTATTTTTGTGATGGTGATGATGGTGATCATCTTGATCATAGCTTTTAAAGCCACCACCATAAATTGATGATGATAAAGTTGTTGTCGATTTCATTTTTTTTTTTTTGATTGATTGGTCGATCAAAATCGATTGTTTTACGAATCAAAAGTAGGAAAAAAACGGTATTGTCGAACGTTGATGTGATTGATAAGAAGAGGAAAAAGGTATTTTAAGATAAAAATAGATTGATGGCAATGATGCTAAAAAAGAAATGCGAGAAAACACATAAAATACCATCTAAACACAACAATGACAAATTGGAAGCTGAAAGAAAAAAGAAATTGAAAAAAAAGAATTAAAACATTAATCAATCTTTTTTCCTTCGGATAATTAAATTGAATCCATGATACATAAAACACATTCATCAAAAAGGATGATGAGGATAAATGAATGAAGACAAAATATGTCACAATGTCTTTTCATTTGGTTTTTAATTATAAAACTATACCGGAACAACGTAATGTAGTGTGTGTGTGTTAACTAAACACCGGATTGAATTCATTCATTGTTAATTCTATTTTTTCAGGTTACTCGGATGATACCATACATCAAAACCGAAAAATCAATAATCGAAGATCTGAAATTATCTATGATGGACTAGAAATGAGAAAATTTCCATTTAAAGAAAATAAATGGAAAACAGCAAAAAACCGGTCGGTTATTCATCTTTGATGACACTTGCATGACTTAATTTACCATTATCATCATCATCATCATCATCATCATCATCCTCACAACTTTCCATTTTCATTTCAGTTATTTTAGTCACTGATTAAAACCTAGAAAAAAAACTGATTGCTGATTACCTGTCAAAATGTAGTTTCTAATTATTCTTTATATTGAAGTCCAAATAAGAAAAAAATGTTTATTTTTGGCTATATCTCACTACTACTACTACACATAATAATGATAAGCAAAAATTGTTTATATCAACAACAAAAAGAGTGTATATCATCTGTCATTCACTATATATATTTTTTTTGTGATTGGTCAAAAGAGAAAACAAAAACAAATTAATGAATCATTATTCATTCATTTATTGGTTATTGATTGATTGATTGATACAAATCATATATATTCAAATCATTCATATGTATGTGAATCAGAGCATGAAAAAACAAAAACAAAACTGTTAATAATTGTTATATAATCATCATCATCATTGTTTATAGGTTAATTATAATGATGATCAATATGAGAAACGAAATCGAAAATTGAATCTTCGATCATCAGGGAAAACAAAATTGGAAAAAAAAATTTCAAGATCTTGTGCATCATCCTCAATAGGATTGCTTGGTTTTGTTTGATTTCACAACAGATTTTAGGGCATTTAGAATTAAATAAATAAATTTCCCATGCAAATCTATAGGGGACCAACTTACTTGTTTTTTTACCTTGCAAATTTTTTATTTTTCTCCAGTAATTTCTTCTCAATCTTTGTATTTTTTTCGGTATGTCATTCGCTACAACATAGACATGGCTGTTGTACACTTTTAGAGTAGAAAAAAAACTAAAAACAAAATGGCAGAACTATCTTTATTTCTATCTGTCCATGTCCTATGTGTATATATTGTTTATGTATACTGGAATTAAGTCACCTGGCAATGATGGCCACGATGCTGTTTGTGTGTCTAGTAGCAATGGTCTGTTTAAATTTTCTACCTGAAACCTGTCGGTTTTTTCAATTGTTTGACTCTATAGTGATAGTCCACCAAACAACACAACACAACACAGCACAACACAAGCAAGCCAACCAACCAACCAACCATAACCAGGGGTAATTTCGAAGGAAATTTTTTTTTTCATTTTGAAATTTACAATTCAAGGTGGGTATGTATGGTCGTTGTTTATGATGGTGGTAATTTTGGTGTCGGTTGTATTTGTATAATAAGGTCCACACATAGCAATTCAGTATGACAATTTTGAATTTGATTTGCAAAAAAAAAGAAAAAAATAATTTTTCCATTGTCCTGTGGACTTTGTGGATCAATCAATTGTTACGTTGGAATTTAAGATTTTCTATTTTCTTTTTGCTTGTCCATACAATTGTTATTCAGATTTGACAAAAATGTTTTTCTTAAAAAGAACTAATATTGGAATATTCACAAAGGCAGGAAGGAAGAGTCAAAAAACGATATTTTCTTTGACAATAAAAGTTATGAACTAAATCTATGGTCCATTGAATAAACAACCGAACGAAAAAAAAATCATAAAATTGTACCATATTGCAATGGTCAAATGCGTGGCAAAATGGCAAACTTAAAGTTGTAAAAAATAAAAATATTCAATTTCTGTTTCAAGCCGAATTGTTTGTTGCATGTACCTTTTAGAAACAAAAAAAAAGTATGATAAAACCTTTCACACATAGAATATTCTATTCTCCAGGGGAGATTCCTGTATTAATAATGAGATTTTAATGTAAATTTTTTTTTTCATTAGCAATCAAAAGGATATCCGAAAATTAATGCGCGGTTGATACACAAACCAGCATATGACTTGAGAAATCATTTTGAATGAATGGCTTTTTGCTCATGAAATCGACGGTTTATACAGCACCCAATATATTTTCTACTGATAAAAACATGAATGTTTCTGGAATAACAAACTAAGTTGGAAAAGAGGATCCATGTTTTTTCTGGAAATTTGAAATGGACAGGCGCAAATCGAAAAAAAATTTCGAAGACCAAAGAAATGAAAGGGAAACGCCAAACACAAACAACAACAATGATGATGATGATAATGACAAGAATAATGGCAAGATAATAAAATAGTAGTGACTAGAGAAAATGGGACTAGCGGACACGAATAGCAAAGAGAAATGTGAAAAAAACACCAGATCCGTTCGAAAAGGAAATAACAACATAAAAAGAAGGGACGGAGAACTACTCTGACGAAAATTCTTGACATGCATGCAAAATATATGAATTTTCTGGTCATGACATGTATTTACAGACTAACCAACCAGACTATCTTTTTCATATACGCCCAACATTTCACAAGATATCATAAAAAAAAACCAAAATTTGGAACAAACTTACATTTGTGTTTTTTTTCGACGGGTGGATCGGGTAAATATAATTCGCAATAAAAATAAACACAGACACAGTTGGGAAAAAATTTGAAAAACCAAAATAAATTAAAGATGGATGTGTTGAAATAATTTTCTATTTTAAACACTTACACACACAAATACACGACATTAGAGACACTATTTCACAATCAATAATGAATCATAATTACAAAAAAAACATTGATTCCAAATGAAGAATTTTGAAAGATTTTTTTTTCACTTTTTGACACACTCGTACAGATAGCGAAGAAGCGGTACACAATAATTAAATAATAAGAGATCTTCTAGCGATGGAACGATTCTTTTTTCTGTATTTGTTTAAATATTGATCAAAGTTTTTTTCGAAATTTGAAGAATTTTTTTTTTGTCGAAATTCCAATTCCAAAATAGAACGTTTTCAAATTGAAATGATTATACAACTATGAGATGAGAATGATCATCGATGATTAAATCGTAATGAAATATAATAGAGAGAAATAGAATTGAATGAATGAATGAATGAATGAAAAGACATTCGTAATGGGAAAAAAAGCTAGTAGCATGTAAATCTGTTACTATTGAAAATTGGCCATCCCTTTTTTACGTTTTTACGTTTTCATTTGAACGTCTTCGATAGATATCACTGCTTTGATTCAGGTTTTTTTTTACAACCACCAACTTTTGAATTTGCTTCGCCTCCATTCATTGTCTCTCTGCATCTGTATTTATTTGTATACAACTGCATGATATATATAGAGAGGGTAGCAGCATGATTCGATGTTGAAAATAAACCGTGTCTTCAATTTTAAGTTCAAATTGCAATTAAATGTGGCACCCACTAGCGGTGTTGATTGGAAATACGATGAAGTGAAATTCGATTTGCGTCATTAATTCATGAATGAATGAAAATGGTTAATTTATTTTATTGAAAACAATCGATCGATCAATCGATCATAAATGATACAATTTAAAATAGTTTTTCGATTTTGATTATTCAAATCAACATATTCGTATCAATCGAAAAACATTTTCGAATCATCAATTTGTTTATTTTATTTGGAATTTGATTTCAGATCATTTCGTCAATTGATGATTGATTGATGAATTGATTAATGTTAGAAATCGAATACAAATAACGACTAACAAAACAAAAACAGGTATTGTGATGTTATCATTATTTTGTCCTTGATTTTAATAAATTCACTTTTCACTCAATTCTTTTTCATGGAATCTTAAAATAAATTCCATTTCAATTTCATTATGAATTGTTTCGATTCTAACATTAATTTCATTTTATTTTTGTCATTTTAGTTAAGCTTTAAGCTTTTCCGGTTAAAACGTTACCCAGATTTCAATCGATTGAATCATCCTGATGATTCATTGGAAATCCATCAACTAAAAAACGTTATGGTCATTCAGAAAAACAGAAAAAAATCAACAAGAAGAAAACAACAAATCTCAAAAAATAAATTGATTCATCATATATCTTTGACATTGAAAAATGTGTGTGCATGGCAAGTTTTTTTTAGCAACAAGTTTTCTTCACATCATTATCATCATCATAATCAATTCAAGCCCTTCAATTTCAATTTGATTTGGAAAAAAATAAATTTAAGTAGTCATTCAATCGGTCAGTAGTAACGGTGACTGATCAACATCAAAATTTTAGTAGTATACCTTGAAACATTTATATGCCATTAAAATGATTCAATTCGATTTACAATATAAACGATGAATAAAAGGATTGCAATGATAATAATAATGCAATTGGTTTCGGAAACAGACATTCTTTTCATTCTTCATTAAACAAACTTCTTTTCTCTGATTGAATAAATGAAAGAATATATGGTAATGTCGATTACGATGATCATCATATAAATGAAGATGTTGATGATGATGATGATGATGATACCGGTTAACCTTGAAAAAAGCCAAGAGGGAGCCGTCGCCACACTTCTACACTTCATCTAACAATGGCTATAAATATTCTATACTAAGTATTAGAAATCAAGTAAAAGAAACACCCTGCCATTATTTCTTTTATTAGTGTACTACGTCGATGAAATTGTCAAATTTAGTCTTTTTGGATTTAATTTTTTCAATTCAATCAGATATATTGTAAACAATGATGTGTGTGTGTGTTAGGTTAGGTGTGAATCAGCCATTTTATCATCTTTGTCATTGTATAATTCATTCATCAGATCAGACAAGGAAATCTAATTTGAATAAGAAAACTTTTTTGATAAATAATTCCAATCTCTGGTCGTAGATAATTTTTCCAGCATGTGCTGCAATCTAGTAATTACATTCGATAGCTTCTGTCAAGTTTTTTTACAGCTAGATGGCAGAGTTTTATTTTAGTGTTTATGTTTTTTTTTGTAAATGCAATTCACAGAAAAAAAAGTAACTTGGAGACTGGTCTCCAAATTTGGCGTAATGCGTAAATCGTCAAATTTGGAGACCAGTCTCCAAATTTGGAGACCCGTATTTTTGAGTAAACGACTAAACGATTTGACTATCGATAGTGTCGTTCATCACGATTGTTGCAGCAATTTTGACCCCCTTTTATTCCCTTTACCCCCCATATTAATTTAATCCATATATATTGAAATTTAATTGATTTTATTGAAATATTAATTTAATAAAAATTGGAAATAATAAAATACATCCATATTTCACATCCCAATTGCGCCATACAACGTTAATTGTCCCGTTTGAAATAGATCCATAATTCGCTGTCCATGTTCCAAGACAATGTTCAAATTTTATCCGTGGTTCGAGAATCAATTTCCAAATTGTTCGCCGGCGATCCTAAGTGAAGATAAATATTAGTTGTTTGTTCAATTAATCTATTCATTTGCTTACCATGATCATTTGAAATAGGTCCAATATTCGATGTCCATGTTTCAAGACAATGTCCAAATTCTATCCATGGTTCGAAATTCAATTTCCAAATTGTTCGCCGGCGATCCTAAGTGAAGATAAATATTAGTTGCTTGTTCAATTAATCTATTCATTTGCTTACCATGATCATTTTCAAGTATGTGTTCCATCCCATGAATCTTCGACTTATAATCATGTTTTCGATCGCTTCATTGATTCCAAAGATTCAATCAGCATCAAATTCAATAGGAAATAGCTCAGATCATGTTCCTAAGCCTAATCTAACCCTAGCCTAACCTGTTATCATGTGTTGAACATGGCCAAACTATTCTTGAATTGAATGCTGATGAACAATGGAACCGTCGAATTGATCTCGAACATAATCATCAATCGAATTTCAATTTGATGATTGTAAAATTTCAGGAACAAACCTAATAAAAAAAGATAGACCAATCTTTATTAGATATGAAGAATGAATATGTCGACTTACCGAATAAGTTGCTCCAACAATTCAATTCAATGCAGGCCTTTGAGAAATTTAAGTGTTAGAATCATTGATAGCGAAATTAGAAAGTTACCTGATGATGACCAGATATCCACCAATAAATTTGCAATGTTCGGCATCATTACCATGATCGTTTTTATAAAGACGGCACCAATTTTATGTCTAATGATGATCATTGATCATCAATGAAAATTTTATGCTTCAAAAGACAAGGAAAATTGTTAGCATTTTCAATCTAAGGCAAAATGTAAATTACCTCATTGACCATGTTTTCATATATTAATCCGAATTCCAATTATTATACATCAAGTATAATGGACTCTGAAAAAGAAAACTTGAAAAGGATTTGATTGAATACAATTTGATGAAAAACAAAATGTCATAAATACATTTGAAAGTCATCGAAAATTGGATTTGTTCGCCAACTTGAATCATGATTACATGATGACCAAACCAAACGATCTTCATCGATTTCGTGGCCAATTTTTGATCTTAGACCACAATAACTTTGAACAAAGATAATCTTGAATCGATTAAATTCTTTGTTCCAAAATTTACTGCAAAAAACGAAGATTAAAATAGAGAAAAATGAAAAAAATACCACGACATGATCACGAACATAGCGCAAAGTCGAATGAGGACAACCGTCTTTGACAATCGTTGAGTTTTGTTCGATTTTTTCAACGGTCAAATTCAAATTTGTATGGGAATAGAAGGGGAAAAGAAGCGCGCAGAATTTGCATTGAAAATAGTTACATCTATATGACTATGCGCAGTTGCTCATTAGTTGGACTTTAGAATTTTAGGCGGCAAAATGAATGCATTGTTTTTGCCATAGATTTAGCATGAAAAATGAATAAAAAATCAACTTATATGATAGATATTATCATATCAGCTACATAATTGGTGAAAAAAATTATGATGTAATTTCAATGGAACGTAAAAATTGACCTTTATCACATGTTGATGATTAGTGATTTGAGCCAAAGAATTTTCACCACTGTTTGATAAATTGGTGTCAATTTGTCAGATTGATTGATTGATGGACTTAATTTCATTCAAAGTCGAGCTATTTATTTATTTATTCAATAAAAACCCCTGTACCTCAAAGATGGGGGAAGAAAATAAATTATAAATTTTTAAAATCATATTTAAAGAATTATAGCCAAATACATAAATTCTCTTTATGTAGATTTACACAACATTGATTTTCAATTAAAGTTCGTTCAGCAACAAATCTTGGACCAGTATTACCACAAAAACAAGACGACTTATAACGATAACCAATTATATGCAGGTAAACATTGAATTTTCCTTGTCCCGATAAAAACTGAGGGAATACAAAATGTAGATCAATAAGAATTATTTTACGATCATATACAGATGGAAAATTTTTTTAGTAACTTTGCCATCTTCACTCATTATCCATCTTATATTATAAATCATGATATTTTTCAAAAGATATTAAGCCAAAGAAATTGGACGAAGATTGTAAGAAAAATAAGAAAAATTTGTCGCATCTTTTATATATTGGTCAGCCAATTCATTGCCAATAATACCAGAATGAGATGGTACTCAGTGAAAAAAATATATCAATTCTGAAAAATGTTTGATTTTTATGCGACCGAAATAATGACCAACAAAATTTAATCAAAGTTGAATGATATTCTCGTCACAAAATTAAATTCAAAAACAATAACGTTACTACTATTGTCAATCTGCATATATTTGATTATTCAATTCGAGTTCAATTCAGATTTTGCTGACATGTTAACTTCAATAGTTTGATTATCTCAATGATATGATGGTGGTGGAATATTTGCATTCATGGATGTTTGATTACAGATTAAAAAACTTGGTGGCACATGTACAATATTCCGTTGTTGTTGTTAATGGTGTTGAAAATTATGATGTTGTAATTGTGGTGAAATTATCATCATATTTGGTGAATCGTTTTATAAAAGAATTGATGATGATGAATCAATCATTATAGCAGGCTTGACGATTCATGATGGCCATTTTTGTAGCCATTGATTGTTGAATTGGATGACCATCTTGATCATTATCGATATCATCATCGTTTTAGTGAATTGTTTCTCCTAAGTTATATCTTTGTAAAAATCCAATTAAATTTAAAATTTTTAACGAACAATTGAAAAACAATTTTTAGTGAATTGTTTCTTCTAAGTTATGAATTTATTTTTGTAAAAATCCAATTAAATTTACAATTTTTAACTAACAATCGAAAAACAATCGAAATTTATCAATCATTGAAGACGAATCTTCAATATTGAAGACCAGTCTCCAAATTTGATGTTTTTGGTCTCCAAATTTGGCGATCACTCTTCAATAATGGAGACCAGTCTCCACTTCTCTTCATTTTTGGAGTCAGGTCTCCAAATTTGCAGATTTTTCCCTCCAAATTTGGAGACTAGTCTCCACACTTTTTTTTCTGTGATTATTAACGAATTTATATTCGAAATGGAAAACAACAAAAAAAAAGGATAAGATTATGCTGAATAGATTCCTTATCGAGTAAGGATAATTTTTCGTACTTCAGGATTATTGTATGAGCCTAAATACAGTAAACGTTCATCTGGATTAGTGGATGGGATTTCACGTATTTCGGTCATTTGTGTACATTTGTCATCGATAAAACTATTGAGGAATTGACCATTCTGATCAATTTCAAGCATCAAGCAGCCTGGTTTGGCCACAATAGTAAGTATTCTGAGTGTTTTAAAAAGGTTGGCTAAATGCTCAAACACTTCGAGCGGTATGATTTGATTGAAAAATTCTAATGTTGCACCAAGCAAATAAACCGATCTCACAATGAACCGTCTAATCGATGGATATTTCATCAAAATATCCGACAAATCTGGATTGGCTTCGCTTCGAGGTTTTAACATGGCCAGCCAAAACGTTTGACCATTCGCACTTAGACGAAGATTGTCCGTCTCGGATGCCATATGGCTGATAATTTTGGTCATTCGAGGTTTTTCATTGCTTTCAAATGTACATTTCCAAATGGAACGCGAACCAATGTCCGAGAAGAGGAAACCATAGTTATTGTTGGGAAGAATTTCGATACCATTTGGAAATATTAGACCATCAGCAAGGACATCCAGCTTACCGGTATCAGTATCGTAACGTAAAATTCTTCCCGTTCTGTCCGGTTCTAGAACGCTTTTGACAAATTCTTCAAGAGCATATTTAGTGCTTACATCTGTAATGTAAAGAATATGGCCGCCGGTTGATTTCTCCTGGACGGCAATATCGTCTAAGAAGCGACTTGTAGCACCAAGTTGACCTGTCTGATCGATATCAAACACATGATCGATAATTGGCGATGACGTAAAAACATTTGCAACACGGTAAACACCAAAATAAGGTTCCACTATCCATAAATTACTTTTGGAATCAAATTTCATTCCTAATGGCCGTGAAATTCGTGTACCATTACTTGCGGCCAATTGCTTTTCATTGACCAAACTAAACAAACGTTTAGCCGTAGTTGGATCGTTCAGATTGAATTCATAGAGAAAACCATCCATGGCACCTGTCACCATTCGACCATTTTGATAACCAATCGATTCAGGACCAGGAATAGAAGCCACTATCGATAAATATTTCATACGTAACGTTGGTTTATAATCATCAAGCGTTGGCGGTAACGGAACATTCATAGCTTCGGTATTCATATCAAACATTATGGATTCAGGTACGAACATTATGAATGCTACAAATAACGTTACTATCACAATTAATTTGAATAATAAGCTTGCCAAATATCTGACTACCATGATGGATCTGGATTTGTTGATGATAAAAGTTTTTCATCGGATTAGCATAAAGTTATTATTAATCAATATTCATTACCAATTCACCTGTGTGTGTGTGTTGAAATTAATTGACACGTCCTTGTGATTTAAACTTCAATATTGTTGGCCGTATTTTATATTTACTTTTGATGATGATGATGATGACAAATTTGTCCCTTTCGTTTTCGGAACCACAAACGAATGAATTCAAATAGATTATGTCAGTGAATTCGAAAATCAACCAAACGCTGTCACATTTTAATCAAAAAAAAAAGAAAGAAAACGTTTTGTTGAAGGTTCCTTTTTTGCACATCATATCGACCGAAATGTGTTACTTTTAGATACGACCAAATCGATTCACTCATCAAAAACGTCTTATAATTTTCTTTTTCGTCTTCATCGTTGGTTGCTAGGCTTCATTTACATTTATTACGTTGATAGTATGATAATTGAATCTATCATTTTTATTTTTTTTTTTTTTTTTGGGTACTCGCCAATCATATACATCACTAAATGAATGATGACGAATGGTGGCGAATGGCTGTTGTTCAGCTAATGATTACAATGTTTACAATATATATATTATATTATTATTATCATCAACCAATTTGAAACGACAAATAACATCCACATATAGGATACATTGGATAGGATAATGATTATTTTCACTATAGTAAAAGGCACAACCAAATAGGTTTCCAAATAACGATATATGTATGTTGTATTGTCGACTTTGATAAAACATAAAAGCTATGAAATAAAATTTATCAGGATATAAAGCCATTGTAAGTGAATGAAAAATTTTGTTCAAAATACACACACACACACACACACACACACGATACATACGTACATTAACGATTCGATTATCAATGTGAACAAAATTAATGTATACCACATTTGTCTCGTGTTTCAATTTTCCAGAAATTTATTATTATTATTTTTTTTTGTCTTGTTCATTCGTCGTCGTTGTCTTTTTTTTTTTTTTTTTTTTTTTTTTTTTTGGAAAACGTATATTTTTATTCGGTTTCTAGATGTGTGTGTGGGTGTGTGTTCTTTCCTAATTGTAATCGATTTTAATCAAAACTTTTATAAAGATTTAAAGTTTGATAATAGTTTTTTGTGGTTGGTTTTTTTTCTAATCATGATGAATCTATCCGGATCGAGATAAAGTTTTCTTTTTTTTCTGATACTTTTTCTTAGATGATAACATTCAGACTGAGATAGCTTAATATTAGAGCAATTGTCTCCATATTATGACGATAATGGTAGCGGTAGCATCAGACAATGTAGACATTGATGTTTACCATATATCCAACAACATAAAAACAATCGAAATATTGAAATTAATTGTTTTGTATAAATCAGATTCAATCGAATTCGAATGGAAAACATTCATTTATCTTGATCGATCGATCGATTCATGAATCATGATGATGATTTTGATTCAAAAACATCGTGTCGATCGATTGTTCATTATCGTTTGCTGTTAATTCAATTTGTTTTCGATTATCCCGTCATCATCATCATCATCAACAATAACAACAACATGAGATTGATTCCAATCGATGCAAAATTCTCTTAAATCTGAACAATAAACAATCGAAACATCAATGATGTTGAATCGTAGAAATAATGGCTATGAATAGGTCATTCATATCGATTGATTGATGGTCAGTTTGTTATTGGCTCAATATACGCCAACAATGTGTGTCAGTAGTCACTCATTTCTTCATAGAATTCTGGCTAATTGTCGTTCAAGTATAATTCCTTATTATAGTGGCACAGCTTTACTATCCATATGTTTATGTTCCATTAAAGGCCATAATAATAATCATCTTGTCCATATGTGCCATCAACATCCATTTTTTTTTGTTGCCAGCCAACTGAATACATGGCTTTCCCTGCCTTCATTCATTTGACCAGTTGATTTAAAATGAATGACATTCATGATGACATTGATTCGATAATTGGATCTTTTGCTCTTTTGAACAACAAAAACAACAACACTATTTTATATCCATACTAAACAAAGTTGGTGGATACTACTAATTGTTAAGCTGAAATTTGGTTTCATTTTCTTTTTTCAAAAGTTTACCATTGTCATCGTTGGAAGGAAGAGAGAGAGAGTTGAAACAAATAACCAGAAAAAAGTGAACGTGTCATCATGTGTCATTATACATTGTATGTTTATGTTTGGATTTTTTTGAAAACAGAATTTCAAATATGTTACAACTTTCAAATACACGATGTAGGAGTTTGTTACAAGTTTTTCTTTTCTTAGTTTGGTTCATTATCAAACTAAAAACAATAACAACAACAACAACTACGACAACAATACGGCCAAATGCAAACAAAGAAGAATATACAGAATTCAAATAATAGATAGATATTTGCCAAAGAGAATAAACCAATGCCTTGAAGGCATTCTAACTTTCATTTTTATTTTTTTTCTAGGATTCTCACACAATGTTCAGATAATGTCTTTTTTTTGTTTGCTTTTGTTGTGTATTTGGTGTGTGTTCAAAGACAAAATTCATTTGATGTGATACTAGAACTCATCTCATCATGATCATACATTTATGAAACTATGAAGAAAGATAGGGTGTGTGTGTGTATGTGTGTGTGTATAGGAGGTGGGGGTAGTTAGTCATTATACAGTTATATTGTGAAAATAGTCAAGACAATTACGAGTTGAAAAAAAAGCATAAGAAAAAGAAAGAAAAATGAAAGTCTTTTTTTTATTTTGTTTCGTTTTGTTTGATGCTACAAGTTTATACATCAATGTATGTGTATCATTATCTATTTATCTATATATATCTATCCATCTGTTTTAAGTTTACAAATACAAAAAGCTAAAAGTTTTATTTTCTCTCTCTAACTCTCTGAATTCTTTTGATTTTGATGCTGATCATTTCTTAAATGCGATAATGTCGAAAAAGATATTGGGATAAGAAACAAGTAGAAAAAAAATGGTTTATATAGAATTTGATGTTGATGTTGATGTTGATGTTGATTATTATTGTTATTATTATCATTTATCTCCAGAGACTATTCTCAATTTTTTGTTACTCAACAAATGAACATGGATATATCAAACACACACACACACACGGAATCAACTAAAGCCGCCATCGTCATCATCATCATCATTATCATCATCATGACTGACTTAATGAGAGTATGTATGGCCAACATCTGAAGACATTTTTGTCCACCCCCCTTACCCACAGAAACCAATTCATAAAAATAAAGCTTTTTTTGACGATGATGATGATGATGAGTGAACAACAACGACCATGGTGATAAGTGAACATCGAATTTTTATATGCTCCATATAATTTAACAATTTTAAAATGGATATATATCTTCACACACCCATTCCATATTCAATGGACAAAAAAAAACATTTTATTCGATTCTTTGCCCATTCATTTATTCATTATATTATCCAATTGTCATTGGTTAGTTGAATCTGAAAAATGTTTCTTATTTTTGATACATTAAGGACATCGAAAGCAAGAATTTTTATAACAAAATTCAATCAATGAATGTGTGTGTGTGTGTGTATCATTTTGTTGAGATCTACATGATTTTAGCTGGATAATTTCTCATGATTGAATGTTTGGTATGTGGCAACAACATAAAAAAACTTTAGCTATTTGTATCATTCGAGTTTTTTTTTCGTTAAATGATTAAAATTACTAGAACGATTAATCATTGAGATTTGGATAATGGAATAAAATCAACATATCAAATGAAAAGCGGGAAAAAAATGATTCTGTATTGTGATGAAATCAATATATCGATATGACTATCAATCGATTTTTCGTTGTCATCATCATCATTGAATATATATATATATATATGGTAATGATGAAATGAACCTAAATGAATCTATCCATTTGGATCAATGGTAAGCTAAAATATGAATATTGATATGGTTGGAAAGCCAAATCAGAAAAAAAAATACATATTCATCATGAGAAAAAGAGTGAGAGAGAATGAATGAGATGGTATGAGTTTGCAATCTGATCCCAAAAACAAACGAAAGGCTTAGATTCTATTTGGATAATATGCAAATATTATATCACCACAAACAATGACAAAATATTTTTCAATAAATTAATCATTTAGGTTCGTTTTCAATGTGCAATGGATTTTTTTTCATTACAAAATCATCGCAGCAAAATCCATAGTTTCTTTTTCAAGCCATCTGACTGGGTGTGTGTGTGTGTGTGTGTGTGTATTCAGTTTGGCAACAACAAATCTGATAGATCATTTTTTCTGGCTTCTTATGGAATATTTTCAGATATCTACATGAATTGATTGAATTTTGCTTTCATCAAATTTAATCTTATTTTCAATTTTCAATATATAAAAAAAATGTTCCACTTTTTCAAACTAATGAACAAAGAATTTTTTTCTTTGGGCTGCTGCTGCTGCTGCTGTTATTGTTATCGGAAAAATCCTCTTAATTTAATAATAGAATATATTTTACATTTTAAAACTGTTAATTGAAAAAAAATTTAAATAATAAATTCACCCGCTGATTACTCGTGATTCGGCAAATAACTGTTTTTATCAAACAAACAAGCAAACCAGCCAGAATAAATAAATAAAAAATGCAACCGATCAAATTCATTCGTTTGAAATGATTAGTTCAATATTGTTTTTTCCTGTGCTCATCAAATTTGTCGAAAGGAAAAAAAATTTCAAATAATAAATCCGAATCTTAACAAGCTTCTTCATCTAATTTTCTTCTTTTTTTTTTGCTGATACAAATGCAAGTTTTGGCTATTTATTCCGCTCATATACCAGTGATTTGATTAATTTGATACATAACAAAATCATTGACATATCATTCATGTTAATCGTATAAATAACTAACTAACTAACTAACTAACTGATACAACATGTGACTATGAAACTGTCAAGTTATAGCCCTTTTCCCATACACCCGCACCCAAAAATGTGGCCCAATAAATAGTTGATCAAAAACAAAAAACGATCTACCAACCATTGTCAGATTCTATCCAATTGCATTAATTGTATGCACTCGAATTTTTTTCCGGTTCCATGATGATGATGATGATGGTGGTGGACAAAAACTTTAATTAAACCCTATTTCTCATTCAAGTTAAATTTTGTTACTCAAAAAAAAAAGAATATAAAAAAATCAATTTTCAGTATACGAATCCCAAATTTTACCATACACACACACATGGTGAATGGTCATTGCCGGATTGGGATGTATTTGTAATGATTGTGAAAAAAAGTAATAAGTAATTAGCAATGGAATCCGAATGATCAACATATAATGAATGAAAACTGCAGCCACAGAATGTCTTTTCAACGATTGCCTTCGATACAAAAGTTATGTCTGTCAGTGTGTGTGTGTGTGTGTTTATGTTTGTTCAACGCTTACAAACACTAGCTATTTACAGGCGATGAACCATGGATTTTATGAACATGGATCGTTTTCCCGGATACTTGAATATATTCCTAAGTCTATACCAACGATCTACTGTGTATGTGTGTATTGTATGTATGTGTGTGTGTGTGTCACGAATAGATCCATAGATTGTTTTTTTTCCATTTCGATTCTGCTCCATTGTGATATGATGAATAGAAATAAATGGATAAGTGTTGACGACGACGACGACGACGAAATAGTTCACTATACACATTTATTTCATTCAGTATTCAACAACCAACAAACTAGACGACAACAACGTTTTTCGATTCGACAATCATCATCATTATTATCATCATCTGCGTGAAAACCTATGCTTGTCATCGGCAACCAAAGAATTGTCTTGCGGCCAAAAAAAAAACTTTACTTTCTTTGATTGAATAATATAAACTTACCTGTGCTGTGTTCGTGATATGATGCGTGTGAACAAAAAATCATCACTTGGTTGCATTGAATCTCGAATCACACACATATTACACAATCATTTTGCATCATCATCAAAAAAAATGGTTATATGTGATTGCTTTTTTTTCACAATCGATTCTCAATCAATTCATTTATTAATCACACTATTATTTTTGCATCAAATTTCAATTAAACATGGTGAACATCGTCAATATTTTTCAATTAACACAATCATTTAATAATCTGGTTTATTGATTGTAATTTATATTTTTGTATGTGTGTGTGTGTTCAAAAAAAAAAAAAAACAATAAACAACGTTAGTTCAAATCAATGATTGTTTTTCTCTTGTTTTCGATACTCAAGGGTACCCCAAAATATCCATAACGATCCATTTTGAGGATTTCGTGATTCAAATTTCTCTTTCTCTCATTTTATTTGTTGTGGTTTGTTGTTGTTGTTGTTATTATTATTATTTTATTCTCAATTCTAATTCGCAAGCAATTGTGAAAAAAAATGAAGAAAGAAAGCCAACAACGAAAACAACTACAATAAAAACGATAATAATAATAATAATAAGGCCAAAATCGGTAGAAAAAACCATATAATGTGCATACACACACACACACTACACTACACGAAAGACCAAGAGACTAATTAAGCCAGTCAATTAATCAAAGCTTATCATGTTTTTTCCATGCATAAGTATAGCCCATACACACACACACGCACAAATACCCGAATACGAAACAGTCAACTACCAAGTTACAGCCAGCCATTCATTGGATCATTTGGTTCCCAAAAATTTGTGTGTGTGTGTGTGTGTTGCAAATTTCATTCATTCGAACAATAATGCATTTGTATGTGAAAAAAAACCTAAACAAAATTCAACTGAGATTCATTGCATGTTTTGTCAGTGTGTGTGTGTGTGTGTCAAATTATGAATATTTACTTTTTATAAGTTGATTCATTATTTCCCCTTTTTCTTGGTTACTCATTTCATCATTATCATCATCATCATTAGAACTATTATGATCATAATAACCATGATGATGATGATGATGATGATGATGGTGGTTATGAAATAAATTCCTTGATCGTCTTCGTCGTCGTCTAAAGAAATGCCACCTTAACAACAATATACTGTTCTGTTGTTTTAATCATTGCCAACAAAATGACCAAAACAACTCAAGTGAAGGACAAAGAACATTGTCGTCATTCTTCAGTGGTCAATTTGAAACAAAGCCATTATTGGCTAAACAAGGTAATTTGTGATGTTTGATTCAAATAAAATGAAACCATGCAGAATATTCTATCAAAAAAAAAACAAATAAATGAAGAAATTAAAAGATGTAGAATTTGATTAACATAATCATGTTTTTTTTGGCAAGATGTTTTTGTGTATGTAGAATCAATTTAAACAAATGGCCAACACCACCACCACCATCTAGCAAAACGTTCTCTTTTCGTCGTAGGTTAATCCAACCAATCTCTTCCCGTTGGTTTTTTTTCTAAAATCAATCTAAACTATTGCCAATGCTATATTTTTATATGTTTATGTTTAGGCCATAGAAATATACCATTTGGTGTATCATCAAAAATTTAACACTATCCCATATTCTATCAATTATTCAGTCATTTAATATGAATGAAAATGAAGAAACGAAAAAAAACACTGGAAACTATAACACAACAGGACATGTATAAAAGAGAAACAAAAAAAAATGCCGGACGAAAGTGATTAGAAACTTAAATTTGGCCACAATATGTGTGGTCATATCAGGTAAACGGCATTTGGTTCTTATCATCGTTTGGGCAATATTTCTTTTTCTTTTTTTTTTTGTTTCTCATTCAAGCCAATCAAAACAAAAAAAAATGTTTGGGTTTTTATTCTGATTATTACTGGTATCATCTATTTATATAGATATTTTTCACCATGATGATGTCCTACGTTCCCCCTCCCCAAAAAAAAAAAAAGAAAAAGCAAAAGAAAAAAAAAAGAAATCATTGATAATAGACACACCATATATACCAAAACATAAAACACACACACACACCGAATAGTGTCTGCAGAATGATGATGAGTGGACCGTTAAAAATTAATAAACTTTTTTTTTGTTTTATAACAAATCTAGAAAATAGTGAGAAAAACATTAACTTGTATATACATCGGAAATGACCAGAATAAATTCGTTGAACAGCAAAAATAATTTTTTTTCTTTTTTTTTGGAGATTATTTCTTAAGTAAAATAATCATTATTTGGCCATCGTTTATGTGTGTGTGTATTTTTTTTTTCCAATTGCTCATTCTTTTGGGAATGTTATGTGGAATTAATGATAACGTGCGATAACGTTACATACATACTGGTTGGATGGATAGGGTGGTTAAGCATATATGAAGAAACAAAACATCCATTTTTTTCATATAAATGTCTATGTTTATCTATATAGTGTGTTTATGATTTGGCCATTATATAATGATGATGATGATTAAATTTGAATGCTACTAGATATTCCTGGCTAATTAATACAAACGATTCTTTCTTTCTCTTTTTTCTTTCTTTCTTTCTGAATTCGTGAAATCTTGAACCATACTCATACTTATGTGGCAAGTTGAAGGGGGGATAATTTACTTGGTAATTAATACGAAACATAGAAGAACGGAAATTTTTTTTTTTGCTTGGCAATAAGTCTAGCTCATATCATATGTTTTAAATATCGTCTTTTTTTTGGTTATCTGGTCGGATGCAATGTAAAATTTTTTTTTCTTTTACTCTTCATTAACACCGAAATAATGATGCGTATATTGAAGTCATTGAATGATTACTGATGATGATGATGATGATTTTTAAAAAAAAACACACAGTTGTTGCACCGAATAAAAAAATGGTAAATTTATGATCATTTTCATCATCATCATCATCATCATTATGATCACTTGAAAGAATGGCTGTGAAAAAAAGAGGTCTAGTTGTCTGGATTGAATCATTATTTGATTTCCATTTATATTCACATCCTACATTCTTTCAGTCAATTTAAATCAAAACGTTAAGGTGTAGAAACTGTGGGAGTGGTTGATATATGTGCCGGAAATATATGTCCAAAGAAACACTAGCGTTTAAATACATGACACGAGCTCAGATAAATTTGCATATGGATACCTTTTTTCTATATATATTCTCATGATAATCAAATTATTGAATGAAAATTTTTTATTTTGATTTTTTTTTCTCTTTATACTCTTTTCCTTTTCTTTATCATTTCATTCGTTCTATGATGATAGTGATATGTTGTTTGCTGTGCTAGAATTTTTTTCTCTTCACACAATTCGGATCACTGAATTTCTACAGTTAAACTGATTCTCAATGAAAACAACGTGATTCTGCTGTAAACATCATTTTCGATCCGGTCGAATAATTTTCGTACTAAATAAACTGAACGTTATGATATCTCTTGGATCATGTGACATGTGTATGTATGTGTGTGGGTGTTAATGTCAAAAGTTTCAATGTTCCAATAGATTCTGTCATCATCATCATTGGCTCTTATATTGATCCTACTGATATTTCAAATATGATGATATGTGAACCTATTTTTTTTCCATTTGATTGATCAATTATTTTATTATTAATACAACAATTTTCAGTGTCTTTTTTTTGTGTGTGGTTTTATACCGCAACAACCACGAACACATATCTACCAAATGCCCAATCGGGTCATATTTCTGGATTTTTTGGATCAAACGATTCTTGTAACAACAACAAATATAGCCACCACTTCCATAATCGATCCTAGTGGCCATCATTGTCATCATCAACATCATCATCATTGTCATCGTTATAATCGTACAAGGCAATCGATATATCTAGCAAATATATTCTCTAGGTCGATAATCACCTGTCTAACATCGAACATCATGTTTATGATGATGTTGATGATGATGTTCAACAACCAAAGCCAATCAACGGCAATTGCTCATTCATCAAGTAAGTAATGTTTTGTTTTGTTTCATTTCAATGCCGATAATTGCTTTCGATTACAAACACAAATAGACAATTCGTTCGATTGAATTAATGTATGGTAATAATAGAAAACAAGACAAGTTCAATTTTAATTTAGTTGTATTAGAATCAATAATTTATGATCTAATGTTATTCTGATCGTGGTCGAATCATCATTGAAATCATTAAAGTCTCTAAACGTGTGTATGTATGCATGCATTGTTTGTCCATTTTTTTCCGAATAAGACACTTGGAAAAATCATACTTTTGATGACAAAATATACAAAATGTGACTCTAATGGGTGAACATTCATTTTTTTTTATTAATTTCAAATGTAGAAAAATCCAACGGTATCATTTTGTGTGAATAAAAGATTTTCGGTTATTTTTTTGAACGACATACACATACACATCAACGAAAATTATAACCATACATATGATAATTAAATTGGCTATGAATTTTTTTTCTTCATTCATTGCTCCCAACATCGCTCAACAAACAACAACAAACGGTAATTGTTAACCATATGGGGATCGTCACCAGTAGCTAGCACGATAATGTTGTTGATCCTGGATTCTGGGACTTGTGAAGGGAAAACGAAAAAAAAATTTTTTTTTTTTCGTTGTCACTTGTTTGGATCAAGATTCGAACATAATTTTTAAATATTTTATATCAACACACCGAATATGATGAAAGTTTCTGAGATACGAAATTGACAGAAAAAAAAGACAAAAAAAAACTACTACTACTAAAAAACAAAGAAAGAATAAAGATGTCTATAAGGAATTTGGTGACAGATGTAAACATCCATATCATATTAGCCAGGTTGGTTGGTTATATTGTGTAGAATGAATTGTAAATTTGGAAATTGACACCAACATTCAGATACACTACAGACTATGTGATCATTATTATTATTATTATTATTACTTGACACGGATCTACATTCGATGCATCTGACATGTACATGAATCATCGTGGAAAAAAAAGATGAGGGAAAAAACAAAAAAAAAATCATTCAATCATGATCAAACCATGCTGATATGCTGTATATGCCTGTAATTGAATCGATATCTTTATCGATATGTGTGATATGTACTAGCTATGATAGGTAAGGATTTAGAACACCGACACACACACCCAGACACATCAAAAAAAAAACATTTGAATTTTGAAGATGTTTAAGAGCACGAATAAGCTGGATGAGTAAATAAATGATAAGAAGAAAGTGTCTTTCATACTTGCTGCTTTGTTTATTGGTTGGAATGTTTGGATCATTTTAAAAGGAAAAAAATACCCGAAAAAAAATAATAAGGATTTTTCTTTTGATTGGCTTCACCACTTTGGATTCTATTATTGTTAACCATGAAAAAGAATAAGGATAAAAATTTCAATGACAATTGAAGTAATATCATTTTAATGTTCACCAGGCATTAAAACAGACAGTTTTTTTTTTGGTTCCAAAGAAATCGAATCGATTTGTGCAAAGGAAAATTGGAATTCATGTATGATTCCGGTGAATATAACCGGCACATATTTTTGCAAAGTTCACATACACACACACACAATTATATCATGAGAAAGACATCATCACATTGAAAGAATGTTTGAGAAAAAAAATAATCGAATTGAAAATCGTAACAACCAAGGGAAGGTTAGTTTGGAAAGAAAAAGGGCAAAATGGCAAATTGTTTTTTTTTTGGCTTCTGTGTTACTATCGTGATTCTATTTAGCATTCAGTATTGTGCTAATGTTGTCGAAAATAAAAATAAAAAACTCATAGGTTGTTCAAGAATTCTCACATCTATCACATAAAAAAAACGAAAAAAAAATGATGAGCCAAATGAATATGCAAACAAAGAAAAACGATCGTTACTAATGTGAGTATAATAATAATAAATTTTTCAGCCATCATATGGCGGTGGATGGGCATATAACGAACGTATAATATAGAATATTCAATGGAAAAAAAACGAAAGGAAATAAAGAAGAAGTAGAAAAAAAGCCATCATTTTTCATTCATTGCCTTTACATTTGCATATTAGGTACCCCTGATTTTGAATTTTGCAACTACCAACAAATCTAGTGATTCTCTTAACAAGCAAGCGACCCATGTTTTCATCAGCATCATCATCATCATAATCATGGCTAAGGGTCGTCGTCGTTGTCGTAGTTTTTGGTGTGAAATGAATTTGTTCGTTTTTTTTGCCCATTTACCCGAAAAAAGACTCGCTAAACAAATCGATATTATATGAATATTCTTTTTGCTTTTGCTTTCTTTTCTTTCTTTTTTTTTGGTGGCCTGTCATCTCACAAAAACCGAACTATAGTGAACTTGTTAGGTTTTTATTTTTTTCGAAAGGGATCCATATCATACATTTCAATTTCTCTTTTTCATTCTCCACCACCACCACCATCATCATCATCATTATAAATGCAAAGAAAAAAATAAAATAAAAAAAATAAAAATCATTGCCATACGACAAAGACAATTACCGAACCACCATTTCCCAAACGAAACATTGACAAAATCAATGTTTTGACGACAGCCTTAACCAAATGAACCAGCAAACGAATGAATGAATGATTGAAACGACCGATAGACTGACGAACATAAATGAATCGACAAAAGTTTAGCGAAAAAAAAATCAAGTGATCCAAATAGAATTTGTATGAAAAAAAACCCAAAAGTTAAGATCTTTACTAAATATTTGTGAGTGCTAGTCTAAAAAAAACAAGTAAAAATCCCATGAATGAATCATTTTTATTATTATTATTGTCATTCTAAAGAGAAAGAGAGAGAGAGAAAGAGAAAGAGACTAAACCAGAAGATCCAAAAATAAACCAACCAGCCAGACAATCATGTGTGCGATTCATCTGATCGAACCAGGTTCAAATTTCGTTTATTACAAACAAACAAACAACAAGAACAACAGCTCTAGCTTTAACTAGCTATAGTGAAAAAATAAAAACAAAAAAGAAAATAAATTAAACTTTCTCTATATTTCATATAATAATAAGTAACAGGGTAATTTGACTCTCTTTGAACAGAATTCCCAATGGTTCCAATTTGTAAAACGAATGATTCACAATGAGTAAAAGAGGCTAAATTCTTTATTCTTTAAGCTTTAATATATTGGGTTTTCTATAATATGTCAATCAATGTCATTGGATATTCTAGCCACATTTATTACCTGTAACACATTACTATGATATAATAGTAGCTTTGATTTTCATTCATTTATATCATTAGATGCTTGAGATTTGCAGACTTTCTATTATATTTCTATTAAAAGAAAAATGATGATATTTTTTCAATCAATTATGTCGATGGCAAAGATTATGTTGTTGTTGTTGTTTTTTGTTTTGTTTCAGGCTGGACAAATGACTAAAGATGAAAAATAAAATTGTACATTATGTGATAATCATTAGCTGTGTATCATTATTTCATTTCACATATATAGGTATAGACTCTCGAAATGATAATAAAGAATAACTAAAATATTCGGAATCGATTTATCAGAACTTATCAACGGAACCACCGATACAAAATGAATAAGCAAATGGCAGTTATTTTATTTTTTTTTTTATTTGGTAGATTCCCTATTATGCATCGTGTGTATTGTATGTGTTTGGTTCATTGATTATTCGATTTAATCGTATAATGATGGTAAACAATATCCATTCAATATGCAGATAGAGGATAGACTTTTTTTTGTTGTTGTTGTTGTTACTCATTCGAATAATAGTAAAATAACAATAACTTATTTTTAACATTGGCCATGCATGGATGGTGGCTCATAACACAAAATATACATCATCATCATCAAATTGGTCGGTGTGTTCATCTCATTCATATCTCTATGAATGCAGATACCAATAAAACGACCATAATACTTTCACTCATTCATTTTTATGAAAACTACTTATAATACCACTATAGGAATGAGAGAAAAAAAAATTACCGTTAACCGATTCACCTGAATGAATTCGGGTACCGGAACGAATTTCTATCATCATCATACACAGGCGGGGGATGGGTGGTGGTTTGATGGGCCAACATTGAAAAAATATTTCATTCAATCATTATGGTTGTATATATAAACTTGAGTGCATAATGACATCATCATCATCATCATCACATATAATAGGAAGTTACACTATTTCTTTTCTTTTTTTCTTGTGAATAACGGCTATTTTTGTCCATCATAAATTCTTCGGATCGAATAGAATTGCTGTTTACTTATTATTGAATTGCTGTTTATTTCAGAATTCACATATTTGTTTTTTGTTTTGTTTTTATTTTTATTTTCTAATTTGTATGTCAATAGCCACATTGCTATTGACAAAATTTTTTATACTTTTATATACATTCATTCTTTCATCACAGAATCAATAATAACACATCTGCCTGTTGGAAATAGAAACGATCTTTGCTATTGTTCTATTGTAACTATTCAAATGATTTTCTCTGAATTCATTTTTTTTTGTAATGTGAAAAACCTATGGCTAAGAATCGAAAAAGGTAAAGAAAAGTCAAAATAGATAATAGTGTTTTGGTTATTATTATTGTTCACAATACAGAATTGTGATTTAAATTATTCGATCATCAAATATCCACTGTCTACTACAACTATTTAGCTGACTGACCAACCGACCTCCATGGAGTTGAATGATAAATTCAAATCACGAATTCAGAACTCACGATCTGTGTGTGATCCAGCACCTCACACACACACACACACACACACACACAAATATATACAGTGAGACATCATATTATGTAGAGCAAATGAAAAAGATCTTTTCTTTTTTTTCATTCAACTATAATATTGTTGAAGAAGCAGCCTTATTTTTTGAAAATAAATGAATGAATGACCAACAAGTCATTTAATAGATAACCAAAGAAAAAAAAAATTCGAAACTGTCATTCTGTTAAATTAATCGAGTCCTTACTTTTATCATCATCATTATTATTCTTGATTAATATACTCTATACACACTGTCGTTTGTCAGAAAAAAAAATTTCCACAAAATTACCGATTGAGAAATGTGATCAGACAAGAAAATATCATTTTCTTTCTGGTTATTATTACTAAGGTATAAATGCTATGCGTTTGTTATGTACGATGATCCACAAATCATTTGATTGTGGATAAGTAAGTATAGTTTTAGTAGTATACTATCGCTTAAATTTTCATATCGGATTCATGATTCCATAGAATCTTTCTGAAATGAATAAATCGTATAGATTCTATGTAGCATTTACAGTGGTGGTAATGATAATCGATTTGATTTATCCTTGATGACATTAATTGTTGTCTCTATAGCATATTGTATATAGAGATAGTTGACCATATCGATCATAATGATGATGATGATGATGATGAGTGATACAATTTATTGTCAACCAACATTACGGTTACACAGTAATAATGATTATGTGTCCACTATAATCGATTCATTCGGAAATTAATAATGATAATAATAACAGCAACAAGAACTAGAATTAGGTGAACATATTACATGATGATGGTGGTCATCATTATTATATTGTACAAAATTCATGATAATAGCTTTCCGATAGATTTTCTTCCAATTATATTTGATCTTTATAATGATGATCACTTGTAAAATGAAAATGATTTTCAAAACAGCAGCAGCAGCAGCAGCAGTTGCAGCAGAAGTAATAGTAGGTAGAGGTGATGATGGAATGGAAGGTAATCGTAATCGAAATTGACTTCAATTGATCAATATTAATATTGACAATATTATATGATGATGATGATTACCAAACCGGCTTCGATTTTTTCCAGAAAAATTTTTTTTTTCACCAAAAAATGTAATCCCAATAGTTAATTTTTATAAGCTGTAATTTTCTAGCACACATTTTGAAAATCAAAAAAACTGCAGGCGGCAAAATTTTTTTTTCAAAATATTTTTTTTACTCCCTCCAGAAGCGCCATCTATTTTTTATGGATTAAAACTTAAAAAATCATTTGCTTGACTAGATTGGTAGATGGCAGTATTTGTTTATTTAATGATTAATTTTGAGAATTGTGAATTAAAGTCAACTCGAAAAGATACAATACAATTGACGAAATCAAATCGAAAATAAATGACCAATCGGAAAAGTAATCAAAGAAATGGCTGGTTGCATTCTTTTGGCATCGAAAAAAAAACCGGCGGCCGTCAATATCGATATATATCTGATGATGAACCGAAACCCGTGATAATGGCTGGTTGTGTGATTGCCAGGTGTATCTATTAGATTCATGGTAGATACAAGAATGATGGACAACATCGTAAGAAGAAAATGGTTGAGCAGGGGAGCGGCTGTTTTTATTTATATGGATCAAAATCAACATTCATTATCATCAAAAAAAAAAAAAAAAAAATCCCGGAAAAAACGAATCGATAGATTTTTTTTTTTTTTTTTTTGGTCGAGCTTGATCAAAAATTTATAACCACATTTGTCCACAACGAATAGCAGCAGGCTGCATGTAATGGCCGATATAAACCAAACCAAAACGAACCAAATCAAATCAAATTCAAAATGAAAATAAAAACTCAATTTCAGAATGCAATGATCCAATCATGATGATAATGATAATCGACCGACAAAAAGATTTGGCCGCCAAAAAATGGGCCAAAAATCAACAAAAAAAAACTGCATAATGATCCATATGATGATCACTTCAATGGGCTCGAATATAATGGGCAGACATTCATCTTTATTTTTTTTTCTTGAAATTGAAATTTTTAATTTTTGAAAGAGAAGAAAAAAAATTCTTTAAAAATTCATTCTACTATTCATCGGCGACCAGCGAATATAAAAAAAATGAACAAGTGATTACGAATAAGAGATAATGGATCCGAAGAAAATCATATCTGGAAACTGAAATAATTTAATTTTCTAGAATTGCAAATGTTTCATACATTCGGCATTCATTTATTCGATTCATATGTGACATTCTTTATCGGGAAACAGATTCATAAAAAAATATGTCTATTGCCATTGGTATTTTCAATGAGAAATGAAACAAAAAATATCCGCATTCATCCGATTCGATCAATCAATGAAAAAAAACCAATATATGTTAATTATTGTCGAAACATATACGAAAAGTTTTCGAAAACTATTTTTTGTTGTTTCCAAAATGTTAAGAAGAAAGTTTTTAATTTTATCAGTTAATTATTATTAGGAGAAAGGCTGTTATTTTCTTATAATGATGATAACGAAAAAAAAATAAATAAGAAATTTAAATTTTTTATATATATTCTACAAACAAATAAATAGAAAACTTGATCATTTCACATTCCATCTCATTGATTAAAGTTTCCAATGAAAAACATCAATCCAATACGATTGATTGAAACGATTCTCTTCTATTTTTTTTCTATGATGAGAATGAGAAAGCAAAGAAAAAAACCTTTGCAAATATTCAATTCAAATGATCATGATCATCATTATCAATATAGACTAAATGTGCTGGGTAAGACCACCATATCCTCCTTGTCGATCCATATAATGGACATGCTCAACATTGACTTTTTTTTTTGACTGACGCACCAACAATGTAGCTATCTTTTGGTTTTATTTCATGTGAATCCATTTTCATTCATTCCATTCATTTGTCTATGATCTTGGTTTTGATGATGATGACGGCGCCATTTTTGTAAATCACTTCATTCGGTCAACACAAATACACACGCACACACACACACACACATACACACACATACACTGACAAACACGACTATATGAATTTAGTGATCGCGCCAAAAAACAAAATTCTTTCTTCTATTGTCTGTATGACGATGATGATTCCTTATATATTCTTCATTTTATTCTTTCATTTTAAGTTTCACTTACCATTATAAAAATTATTCTTTATTTACATCATTTTCATTTATTAGTGTGTGTGTGTATTGGTTATTTTTTTTTTTTTTTTTTTTTTTGATATTTGATAAATATTCCATCAAAAAACAAACAATTTAAACAAAACATTTTCAAAACGAACAAAAAATTGCTGATCCAATCAAGTCCAGTTTTTGTTTTTGTTTGTGTGTGTATGTGTGTGTGTGTGTAGAGAAAGAGAAGAAATTGAATTTGTCTATATTGTGAATATGGCCGAATCATGAATGAATTATTCAATCCAATTGAATGTAATCAAAATATGATTTTTGTTTTCGTTTTGGAAGACCGAAAAATAAATTAAAATCAAATCGATTATTGAAACTCATATAAATATATTGGTGCCATAAAAAACAAAAATTGGATAATAATGACCAATATTTTCGATTTTCGCTGCTATTTTGTGGGCTGGTGATGATGTGGCCAGTGTATGTTTCTCGGTGTATTACACACAAATGTATTTGAATGATTTGTGTGTCCGCATATGTGTGTGTATATGTGTGTGTATGTGTGTGTGTGATTATCCACATGTCTCTTAAATATTTCGTAAAATGATTCATGATTATGTCCATCATCACCATTTCCATATGTTGGTCAAATTATTGAATTTTTTTTTCTTGGCCATTCATTCATTCATTCATTTATTAAGAGAAAAAAAATGATTCTCTCAAGAGAATGACTCGTCCACTCATCATAATAATAATCATGTTTGTTATATCGTCTTCGTCGTCTTCGTCTTCGTCGTCGTCGTCATCGTCATCATAGATAACTGTTTGTGTTTATATGAAGGCATTGTTTTTCATTTTGCTGTGTATTTGTTGTTTTTATCTCTCCAGATTTTTTTTATCATTATTATTATTATTCTCATTCAATCTGTCATCCTAGGAAATAAAAACAACTTCTTGTCTTTTTTTTCAATTTTATTTGTTTTTCTATTCTTTCAAAGTGACCGGAGAAAATTCTCTCGATTCTTGGATAAGATTTTTAAAAATCCGGCAAATTCATTATAGCCAAATTTTTATTGCTCGTGGTCATTTATTTTGATTTTTTTTCTTTGTTCTTAAAACAAAACAAAAAAAAACAGTGAAACATTGCTGCTTTAATTCTGAAAACATCGTTCATTCATTCATTTCATTTCATTCTATTCATTCGATTATTGTGAGATATATCACTTGGAAATAATGGTTTCTTCATTCGTAGACTATCACCATCATCATCATCATCATCGGCAATAGTTCAAGTCGGATATTCAGCCAAAAAAAGTACTTTGGAAGAAAAGAGAAAAAAAACTTTCTCATTAATTTATTGATATCAAAGTAATGACCAAGTGAATGTTGTTGTCGCAATTGGTTTTTTGAGGCAAACATCCGATTCAATTCCGATGATGATGATGATGATGATGGTGGTGATGAGCAAAGAAAAAGATTGTCTCGAGATTGAATGAATCCCGACTAACTATTCAACTGTATGTATGTGAAAGAGTTAGTGAATGTGAATTATATATACTAAGACAAGAGAAAAACTCCCGACACACACCCACACATGTCTATACCGCATATAGCTGTGTGAGTGGAAAGTTATCAAATAGTCGCTTATCTTATCATCATTCATGAGATGATAGGTTAAATATTGTATCATCATACAGTTTTTTTTGGAACATTTTCTGAATAACAACAACAAGAATCGAACATTATCATCGAAAACAATTACAACAACAAAAATCTGGACCAGAAAAAAACGACATAAAAAGCAAGACCACAAGATACACGAATGTACGGGAATCTTCAATGTTAATGTCTTGTTGCACATTGTCGTCGTGTTCATCATCACCACCATCATCACCATCCACATCATCATCATCATCATCACCATCAAAGCCAAATCCATTGTCGTCGTCATTGTCGCCAAACCGAATAGCAAAACTTGTATTAATAATTGTATTCATAATGATGAACAACAGTTATTCGGTCAATACAATGTGGATTATCGGTATGTATGTATATTAAAGGCGAGACGCGTTATCATTAAGGAAATTCCTTTCAATTTTTTTTCTGGCTATATTTGATCATTATTACCACCACCAACCAATTGTTATTTGTTATCATCATTTGAGAATGTATATATATATATTACACTCATTTATCTCTCTTCAACAAATACCCGGTATATGGCATTAAAAAAAAAGAACTACTGTTGTTGTAAAAGTTAAGCATTTATCTATTTTCCTTCCCCTACCAAAATTTGATCACATAAGGCCTGTATGGTCTATGATGATGATGATGATGCCTCATGTTCATTTTAGTCTCTTCATGTCAGTCATTTCCAAATGGTATCGGTTGAACCAAAAATATTCTTGATTCCTTTTAGGCTAATTGATTTGTACCGTTTCTCTTTATCAGTGAATGTGTGTATTGTTGTTGTGTTATGATCAGTGAACCACAAATAAAGTTTTTTTTTTTTGCTGTTTAATTTGGAAGAATCATCTCATCTTATCATTGTTCAAATGATGATGATTAGCTTGATAATAAATATAAAGTTTTTCTGTTTTGTTTCTGGGAAATACAATACACATTCCATATATATATTAATTATAATCCAGGATCTTTGATCCATACACATCGATTCATCACAAAGAAATGAAAGCATGAAAACACAAACAACAAACTTAATATAAGAACAATAATTTCTGGTGTTATGTATTATTTTTTATGAATTTGAACTATAGAAAAAGAGATGTTTGCTGTATAGGACTATATTGAAATGACAGATGATATATGACAGTTGATTTCAATTGTTGGTTGAATCAAATTTCCAATTGAATCAATGATTGAATAATTATGTTAATCAATGATAAATTCAAATTGAAATGAGATAAAACCTGCAAAATAATTATAATAGAAACGATGAACAAAAAAAAGAAAAGAAATTCTTTGATTCTTTGCTTTTATTCAAGTGTCATAATAGTTTGTGTTTGTGTGTGTGTGTGTATGTGTGTAGAATGAGTTGACAATGATGATGTCATGTTTGGCATTATTACTGTATGTGCATCAGACCATAAGATTGGCAATGGAAACCCATCGATAACTTTCAATAAATAAAAAAAAAAGAATTGGGCTAACATGAATGTCATCATTAATTTTCATTATTACCATTTTGTTTTGTTTTTTCCATAATATTTGGTCGATATGGTGTGTGTGTGTGTGTTTGGTTATATTCAACCCAACAACACATCAACACAATTTAGTCTCTCTCTATATGTGGTTTTTCATGATTCTTCAAACTTGATTTGCTCATCCGGATGAAAGATCATGGAGATGCATTGTCATTGGTATAAACGGAAAAAAATAAAAAAAAATTTTCCAAATAAACACATCTAAACAAACATAGTGATCAACATCATCATCATCGAAAAACTACGAAACGAACCAGAAAAGAGAGAGAGGAGAGAGAAATGATGGCCAAAAAAATCAATGAACAGAATTAACTCCCACACAAACACACACAGGCATGGTATTGCATACAGAACGAGTGGTAGAAAAAAAAAGAAATCAATAAAATATTTATGTCAATAGTCACCGTTGTCGTCGTTCAACACAATACTCGGAACCAGAATATAAAAAAAACATTCAAACCATTTTTTGGATCTGGAACAATCCTTCTCTTCATCCACCATCACTTTCATCATCATCATCATCACCACCACCACCACCACCACCAGCAACAACAACAAACATAACAATCATTCCATGCTGCAATTGATAAATACTAAAAATATTCCTTCGTATTTTTTTTTTTTTTTTTTGACTATTCATTCCAGCCCCTCTCTCTCTCTTTTTCTCAATTCGATTCTTACATTTCATTTCTTATTCGTGTATGATTATCATTCCCGAATTCCCAATGTCTCTATAGACGTTTTATTTTTTTTTCACTGTATGTGTAAGAATCAAGTAAATATATTGATTGATCAATTCTGACATCATCATCATCATCATCGTGATGATGGTCGTCATCTTTGTTATTTGGATTTTTGCAATAGTAAAAAAACCATTGAGTAGAGGGAAAGAGATGGGGGTAGCAATCATTTTTCTCTCTTTTCTATATATGCCCGTGACAAAACGGAATTTACATTTTTCGTTGTTGTTGTTGTTGTTACTGGATTGGATTGACAATCTCGCGACAAATGCACACATACACACGCAAATATACATTGTTGCCCCAAATGATTACTGTTTGACTTTTTTTTTATTTTCTCAAAAAAAAAAAAAAATGAAATTCCATGTGTTTCACCCCTACTCCTCACTATATATGGATGATGAATATGAAATGAAAACTTGCACCAAAATGAAAAGAGAAACCGTCAACGCGTGATTCACAAGAATTTCGTTAACATTTTTATCTGTTTTTTTCAAATGACAAATAAACAGCCATACGGAATCGGGCAATCATTATCATTTGAGTGAATCCAATTCAATCCAAACACATAGGACCGGTGTATAGAACATGACATGTCACAGACACACACACACACGTTTGTATCACCTACATTTTATATGCCATTTTGATTGAACCTTGATACGATGATTGTCTCCACCTCGGTGGATTGGTTTTATTTTTTTTTTTTTTATTCTGAGTGTGTCAAATGAGCTCTGATGATGATGATGATGATGATGAAAAATCTAAAAGAGAGAGGCGATAAAAATTGGATGATGATTTTGAATTCTTTAGAGAATTTTTTTTTCGACTTGTAAATTATACTAGAAATATTTGGTGAAATTGTTCAAAAAAAAAATTGTAAAAGATAAGCAATGATTGAATGAATGGCGTATAAATCACAATAAGCTAAAACAACATCATACACATTGATCGATATGTCATCATCATCATCATTATCATAGTTACACTGTAACTATATTTCTGTTCTGGCCAAATCTAAAATGAATGAATTTTCTTTTTCCCCTTCAACATTATATAACATATAAACAAGATACTGATAATAATAATAATAACCTCATCGTCATCAAAAAAAAAGATTGAATGTCGTTATAAGCTTCCTGGATTTGTATCAAAAATATTTTTTTTTGTGGTGTAAAATCCATACCATACAATGCACACACACACACACACACACACACACACACACACACACACACACACACACACACACACACACACACACATTGAGAGAGAGATAGGCCCAAACATTACATGGTCTTTTTTTCTGACTTGGGCACCAACCAAGCAAAAAAAAGACCAATGAAAATTGGTTAAAGATAAAAAAGATTGCAAATTGAAAGAGAGAGAGAGAGTGAAAGGAAAAGAAAAGAAAATTCACTAGAAATCACTTCATTTTTTCTTTTTGTTAGTAAAAAGTATGGAAAAGAGAAAAAAAATAATAAAATCCATAAACCAAAGATGAAGAAAATGAGATTATTCAACATTTTTTTTTCATCAGGCTTACATAACTTTATTCAAAATTCTCTTGGTTTAAAATCGAGGTATAAAAAAAAGAGATGATGGTCCAAAAAGTGTTTTCAGTGCAGAATAACTGAGTTATCATATTCTCATCGTCATCAACATCGTCGTCGATGAAGGAACTCAAAACACCAAACACTAAATACGAAATGCAATGAGTTGCAGATTTTTTTTTTTTTGCCCATTCTTCATTTTGTTAGCTGCGTAAAATATTATCTAATATAGTCCCGGTATATTTTGGCCGTATCCGGAATCCAGATACATACAAACACTTGCTAGTGTGAATTTGTGGTGGGCATCATCACCAAAATCAAATTTTTTTTAGCTAAATCAAAAAGTCCTTTCTTACTTTTTACTGGAAAAAACTCCAGTTTCACTTTATTATGGTTGACACAAGATAATAATAACACATTGTCTAGTGAGTGAGAAAAATTAATATCAAAAAAATGAAAAATAAATCTCACTTTCTGTATGTGTGTGTGTGTGTGTGTGTTTATGAAAAATATGGAAAATAATAAAATCAAGAATAAATATATAAAAGTAAATGCCGTGAAAGAATGCATAAAATTGAAATTTCTTCATTTTTTTTCATAAATATAGCCATTCGGTTTGTGTATATGTGGCTGTGTAAATACAGAGAGACACAAAATGACAATGTATTGCTGTGTTTGATTCATCATGATACATGTGACATTGTTTATCGAAAAATAGATTCTGCATTTTTTTTTTTTTTTTTTTTTTTGATTTCTGTCGGATGAATTATTTATTCCGATCAATTATTACATTTACACAAGGTTAAGATATTAAAAATATTTTATTTTAATGTCTATGGGTGTTTGGGGTCTGGTGTGCTTTTTTGTATTTATTATAAAATCGATCAATTTTTTGTTTGATGCATCCATATACCAGATCGATCCTGAAAAATTCGGTACTTACTGTCTGATGATGTATGCCATCGATGTAATCGAAATAAAATTCAAGATTGTATGAAGAGATAATGTTTAGCGGTAAAAATGACATCAACAACAAAAATATTTGAATCGTAGCTAGAATGAATACATTCAAGCTAACATTTTCATAACATAATGACATTTTTTCTTTTTTGAATATCATCGCTAAACGTTGTCATTCTAGGAATCAGTGAAAAAACAAAAAAAATTAGTCCATTCAATTCCATGATCATCTTTTGTTATTTGATCCATCGATCCATATATTGATCTCGTTATATAAATATATGGTAGCGAGAATATTTATATAATCTATAATCGTTATGTGCCACATTATCCATTGAACTAATACGATATGATAGACAATAAACAAGTGAAAATCATCATTACAAAAAAAAGTGAAAAAAAATGACAATATGACATGATGACGATGACGACAGCAGTAGCAATAATCATAAGCAGAAATCTTTGTAGTTTTTTTTTTCTATTCATTAGAAAGAATTTTTTTTCTATTCTAAACAGACTCCCCCCACCCAAAAAAAATAGTCAAAGTTATTTTGAAAAATATAAAAAGTGAGAGAAAGAAATAAAAAAAAATTTCTTAAACATTGTACAGAATATTCTCTATGAGGAAAAAAAAACCAATCTAAACTGACAAAAAAGATGACATTTTTTTTACTCTTCTTTTTCTTCATTGTCAAAAATGCCTTTTTGACAACATTGGATCTGAGTGAAAGAGAATGCAAAAAAGGAACAGAAAAATCACATCACTTGGTGAAGCATTGATAACATTTTACATACCGATGTTTTTGTTGTTGTTGTTGATATCATCATAATGTTGAAGAATATTTTCATATGGGAATCAATGTATGGGGTGGGGGGAGGGTCGTATGGAAAGATTATCACACACACACATGAAAAACAACAACAGGCGGAGGACAATTGACAAGCTATTTTTTTGTTGTTGTTGTTGAAGAATATATTATTGATATTGTATAACCGAAAAGTTGTGTGTGTGTGTGTGTGTGTCGATTTAAAATTCGTAAATGCCAATAGGGAACAATATATTTATTTCGGATAATATCATGATAGCGGTTACTTTAATAGCATATTGTCATCTTACTTGATTCTTTCAATCAATTCACACACACAGAACTAGCAATGGCCTTTATTCATATATTGAATGAAATATTGGTGGATGATGATGATGATCATCATATATTCCATTGCTAATATATAAATCCTGCTTTTCTATCCTCACAATCACAATAACGTTGTGTTGGGTGTTGATCATCAATTTCTTAACTTGATTTTACTTTACAGTAGTTCCAAGTAGTTCATCATCATAAGTTGCATGAATATTTTTATCATAGGATATAAACAATAGAGTTTCTTCGGGATGATTCAAAATGTGGTGAAAAGTTTTCTCTTTTAAAAACCGGAATTTTTTCGTTTTCATCTTAGTTTGTTTCAACGAAAGATGAATAAAAAAAAATCAAAAAATGACACACGTATTTGCACAAGTTTTTATTTCACTCTATAAAATAATCGGGTGATGATATATTACAGCCTTTTCCAAAGTGTTGTCCGGAAAAATTTCAATGAAAAAAGTTTGAGAATCGCTGATATATATCAGGTTCTATATGGATATGGATAAATGTCCCCGGAGAGAGAGAGAGAAAGAAAGTAAAAGGCAACCACGATCATATAACACATTATTTATCGAATTTCGATGAAAAGTAACAAAAAAAAAATTCTTTTTATTTATCGGATAAGAAAATTGTGACAAACAAATTCAGAATTTTTTTCCACTTTTTTTTACTGTTTGTTCCACAACATTAGCTACATATAGTTCGATTTTCACAAAAAAAAATATTAATATCTTTGAGCTTGGACAGAAACAAAAAAGTTTGATAATCCATAACCCAAAAAAAAAAAAACCAAGCGGGTTACACCAATCGGATTTTACCGTCGTCGCTGAACATGATGTGAACTATGAAATGAAACTTTTTTTTCTTCAAAAAAAAAACAAAAACAAACAAAAGATAAATGAAAATGTTTAGACTTTATTTCTTTTTTCTCATCCGGAAAACAAAACTAGAAAAATTCAATTATTATTTCCTTTCGAATCAACAGGAAAAAAATGATTGAAATTCTGTCAATTGCAATTGACAATAAGGAATGAAAAAAATGAAAATAAAGAAATTCTCAAAAATACAAAAAAAAAACAATTCACTAATCTAGAGTAGGTCCCGTTAAAAAGACAATAACCGAAAAGTGAAAATTAATCAAAGTTCAATTTTATTTATTGATCATCATTGTTTTTCTTTTTTTGTCTGTTGAATGAATTGATATTTGTGGACAATGATGATTTTTTTTTGGAGTTTATTAGGAAAATTTTTTCAGGAAAAAAATAACCCCCTGTAAACTTTGTTCCGGAAAACTATAAAGGTTTTGAATGTTTTTATTTTTTGGTTTGAAATTTTCATATAGAAAAAATCAAAATGAAAATAAATGTGAATCGAGCGTGTCAATTTTTTTTTTTTTTTTTGCACAATTGTATAATAAATGAAGCAACCCACTAGCTGTTGTTTCTCGTTGGTTGGTTGTCTTTATTATTATTATTATTAGTCGAAAAAAATAATAATAACATCAACTATAATGTGAGCGTGTGTCTCTATATTGATAATGTCTCCTGGAACAAAATGAAATTTTCAACTATGAAAAAAAAAGAAAAAAATTTTTTTTTTCATTTTTTTTAAGAAAAAAAAAATTCTTGATATTCTACAATAACAACAACAGTAGTAGTAGTAGTAGTAGTCAAGTAGTAGTTCACCAATATCATCATTATGGTCTTAGTGATGATGATGATGATGATGATTTAAGAATACAGCAGTAACAAAGAGTACAATGTCATAGCACATCCATTAAATAAGGATATCACGTTGTGTATGTTTTGTATTTTGTATTGAAAGTATATTTTTTTTAAAATGAAACTTTATGCTACAAACAATACAATACGATATTATGAAAAGTTGCTAACCTACACACACACACACACAGGCACAAAGAATTCAATGTAATGTCAATTTTTTTTTCCAATGGAATTTATGTGTCTGTGTGTCCTATAAGAATTGTCACACATTGTCATGTCAACCTAACATGATGAAAAAAAACAAATCATTCAAATAAAAAAATCGAGATATAAAAAAAACAAATTTTGTTCAAAGTTCTAACTGATGGAAAAAAAATTGAAATGAAATCATTGAATTTTGTAACCAAAAAAAAAATACACACACACACGAAATGACCAAATTCATTCATTCAAAATGATGAATTAATTCTATCGCACAATTAAGTTAGTTTTGTCCATTTAGATTTGTTGTTTTGAATGAGAAAAAGAGTTAAATTTTTCGGTTGCATAATTCTCAGATGATGATGATGATGAATCGATTTATAAAGACCAACAACAACAACAACAACAATGAACATTATTAATCAAAACACACCAAAAAAAAAAATACATTAACTATAGAATTGATGAATGAGTGGTTTCAAACATTAACCATCAACAACAACAAATAAAAACTTGAAATGTACTGTATTTAATGATAATTATTAGCTTGGGATTTCACACACACACACACACACACACACACAATCACAACTATTGAATTTTTTTCTTTTCGATTGAATTCCTCAACCAAACCAACAAATATCAAATTAAACTGATTGATCATTATTATTATCGATATATATGTGTTTCGAGAAATAATTCTACAATAAAAGTGTGTGGATGTTAGTTGTTTGGGCAACATGACCAAAAAAAAAAATTTATGCAGTAAAACACAATGCAGAGAAAATGTTTCCAAAAAAAAAACATGATGATGATGCAATGAAGAATTTCTTTTTTAGACACCAAAAAAAAACAGCCGTTTTTTCATCGAAAATCTATTAGCAAGCAATTAAAATAGCATTTATCATGTCGGTTATGTTGTATGTTGTGTCGATCATCAGTTCTACTGCGAGAAAACACGCAAACTTTGTGTGTTTGTATGTGAAACATCAATGAAAGAATATTTGAAACATTTGAAAGGCAACTGAATCGTTTAGTTTGCTACACAAAACATCGTCATTGTCCGCACTTTACAATTCATTCACAGTCTACTGATGGATGAGAAATTCTTGCTGTAGTTGTTATATTATTCAGTCTGCATGGCAAAAATCGATCGATGGAATTTTCATTCATGTGTGTGTGTGTGTGTGTGTGGCTAGACCAAAGATTCACACATTCAGAATGAAAAAAAAACATAAAAAATCAGCTAATCTGAAGCCTCATTCTCTCTCTTTTTATTTATTTTTTTTTAAATGGATTATATACGCCAAACACACATTGCCATTGAGAAAAAAAAAGAGATTATTATTATTATGGAACCAGTCATGTGATTAATTAATTATTATCATCATCATCCACCATTCATTTGAGTATCGAAAGAAGTAATGATGGTGATGAAAAATGCAAAAAATTTTTTTTTTTTTTTTTGGCAATTCATTAATTTTAATAGTGAGAGCCACTATTTAAAAAAATAAACTCTTAAATGATATTCGCCGTAATTGCTAAAAGTGATGAGTTTTTTTTTGGGGGGTTTATCTATTTATTGAATGAAAATTTTTGTAGTTTTTTTTCACTCTTTTCATCTTTTTTTTTTTGAAAAAAAAACAAAATATTGGAACCGGGACTTTAGAACCATGATCATTTTAGTTTTTTTCCATCTCTCTCTCTCTCTATTCTTGGAACAATGAATTATATCTATTTTTTCCTTTGGCTATTCCAATTTGAACACAAACACAGATAGACAATGGACAGATGATGGATATTTTTCTGTGTCTATGTCAAGCCAAACACACAAAAAAAACCAAAAACATGTGCTCAAGCCACTATCACCATCAAGTCAGCAACCATAAAACTAAACTAAACTAAACTGAAAACATATAAAAAACAACAACAACAACAAGCCAAATTCTTAATATTTTAGCTTTTGTGTTCATTTTCAATGATGATGAGGATTTTTTCTTTACAATAGTGATATATTGCTGATCCGATTTCTAAAAAAAAACCTTTCTAGACTTGTATCCTGTATTTGTGTAGGTCCGATTTTGAGTATGGTAGACAAGGAATATTCTACAAACGCAGAACAAATCGTTTTTCGTATGTAATAAAAAAAAAGAATAGATAGATAGTCAGATTCCATGAGGCAAAAACAATGGTTTAGATACTAAAGAATTCTACAGAGAGCAAATCAAGAAAAAAAAAGTCCACCACTGACCGGTTAATAGAATATGAATGAATCTGGTGATGCAAAGTTGACTGTATAGGAAAACTGTAAGAATTGTTCTTTTTGATTAATTAAATAAAATATTTTTTCCAACATGAAGATAGAATCCGTTGGCTGACACATAACTGAAATGCATGTGGATTATGTAAACATGAATTAATGGATGATATACACACACTTGATTTATTCACTTGGAATAACTATTTTTTATGATGATGATGATCTACAGTAAATGTTCATATAACGACAAAAAAAAACTAACCGAAAGCATTAAAAATACTGTTTGATTGTATGGCTTGTTGCCTTGATGAACAACAATGCTACTATGGAATTAGAATATCAGACATCCAGGAATAAATAAAGCAGGATAAAGGAAAAACACACACACACACATTAACTGGAAAAAGCGGAACTTAAAATTCATTTCAATCCAATGTTTAGTCAAATATGGTAAAGGACCCATAGGGACTATACACACACACACTCACAAATATGATATAGTCATGTAATATTTGTTGTTTGAAATATGCAACAATGGAACAACATCAATCAAATAAATGGATTTTTTTTTCACATATGCATATCATAACAACACACACACAGTGGTCACACACACATACACACACACGCACACACATTTGTTTATTGATGTTGTCTATTTCACACATAGGATGTGTGAATTATACAACAACGTTATCATCATCATGTGAAATAGACAACAATTAGGTCTACCAACTGTGTGTGTGTATGTGTGTATCATTGAACTAAGTTTGAGGTATAATAGTGGTGTTCTATCATCATCAACACGATGATGATCATAAATTTTTAGACTTTCATTGGCATCAATTTGAAAAATTCTATAGAGAATTTATCTTTCTTCTTGGTATGGATTCGAATTTTTTTTTTTTTTTTTTTTGGTTGTTTTTGTTATTTAAGAAAGTTATGTCACAACAGGAAAAACAACTGATCATCATCATGGTTAATACGATCATAAGATTTGACATTGTAAATATAGATTATGTTTTTTTTTTGTTTCGAGATAAAACATTTTGATCGATGAGAATCCATTAAAATATTAACACAAAAATATCACTCAAAATAAAATTAAAAAACTAGACTAGATAGTAGATAAATAGATGTTCCAAAAAAAAATCTATGTTATTTCAAATCATTGATGTTCGTGTATTGAATAGAAACAAAAACAACAACAAACAAACAAACAAACAAGCAATGATTCGTGATTTTTGATCATTTCCTTTTTTTTAGAAAAAAAAAATCGAATCATTTTTAACCAATCATTGTTTATTGTGATTAAATGTGAATATATGAAAAAAAAATTATAGCCTTTCACAAATTTAATCGAACCGAATGTCAAAAGTGTTTGTGAATCGAATCGGCAAAAAAAAAAAAATAATATCGTTTGATGTAATAAAATCATAACCACCAGTTTTTGACATTTATTGATTTTTTTTCTCTAGAATACATGGAACGAAGAACATATGAAGGAAATGGAAACGTACCAGGTGTTGGTAGCGGTATTGGTGGTGGTAATAATAAAAACCATCGTATGCGATATTATAAAAGTAAAGTGAAGACACATACCAACACACACACACACACACACAGTTTCTAATCAACTAAATCAGAATTGACAGAAATGAATGAAAATAAAAAAAAACTGGAAGCAAATGATGATGATAATTAGGATGCTATTGCTGATTATGATGGCTATCGTTGTGAAACATAATGTCTAATTAACCTTATTTATTTTATTTTATTCTATTATTTTCAAACAAATATAGAATATCAGCCATACAATACATTAATTGGTGAGCCAATATCATTGCCATGTAATATAACACCACCAACTAGTGATGATGATGTATCATTGATATTATGGTATCGTGATGACCAATCTACACCAATCTATACGGTTGATGCTCGTGGCATAGGCAATAGCCTTAAAACGGCCAAACATTTTCATGATATGGCCATATTGGGCGATGATGATCGTGTAACATTCAATATAACATATCCAATTTCTTATCTACGATTTATACGAACAATAGCCACAGATACTGCTGAATATCGTTGTCGTGTAGATTTTCGTCGTGATCGTACCATAAATAGAGTGATGCAATTAAATGTGATAGGTAAGTGTAATGGAAATTCAATATCGTCATTAATTTTTTCAACAAAATAATATAATTCAATTCAATTCGATTCGGTTGATATGATGGCCAGTACCAGCCAATAAACTATCCATCTATGATACCGGTAATAATTACATCAATGATATTGCTGGCCCATTCAACGAAGATATTCCATTGAATTTGACTTGCTTATCCGAAGGCGGATATCCATTGCCAAAAGTTCGTTGGTGGAAAGGCGAACAAATGATTGGTAATCATAGTATTACCGTTAATAATGTTGATGGTAATAAAGCAACACCAATAATGGTCAAAAATGTGATAAAATTTGATAAGGTGTTACGTGAACATCTTATGATGCCATTGACATGTGAATCAACCAATACCAATCTAACTGTGCCTGTTACAAAAACCATATTGATCGATCTGAATCGTAAGTAATCGTAAATAATCAATGTTGAAAACTAATCAAAACTGATTGTAAAAAAAAAACTTTTTCATTTTTAAGTAAAACCAATCGAAGTAAAAATTGTACGACCATTACATAATATGACTGTTGGACAAAAAATCGAATTAGTATGTCAATCAAGTGGATCAAGACCACCGGCAAAGATTGAATGGCGTAAAGATGGTAAATTAATGGAACATTTTAGTGAAACAACATCTGATGATGGATCAGTGACAACCAATTATTTGGCATTCATACCAACAATCGATGATAATGGTCGACAATTAAGCTGTGTGGCAAAGAATCCACAATTCAAAAGATTTGAATTAGAAGATCGAATAGAATTGAATATACAATGTAATTATTTCTCTCTCTCTCTTTCTCTCTATCGGGGATGATTGAAATTTTTTTTTTGTTTCATTTATTTATTTACATAGATGCTCCAATCCTATCATTACTATTGGGAGCAAATGCTAAACAACAAGAGATTGTCGAAGATAGTAGTGTTTATTTTGATTGTAACATTCAAGTAAGTAATCAATGATTATCATAATCAACAAATACTATCTTCAAAAAAAAAGATCAATGATTCATAATGAATGAATGAAAAGCAGCAAAAAAAAAAAGAAATCAGAATGAATTATCTATCCATTTTATTTTAGTGGTCAACTTTACTTGATTTCTCGATTATAATTCAATTATATATATACGATTAGATAGAGAGAGAGAAAGAAAGAGAGATTCTGATTGAAACATAGATACATGGCAAATGGTATAGTAAACACAATTAATCGGATTTCAACCGCTCATCATCGACCAGGTTATCATGAATTTGATTCTTGCAAAACCCAAAAACCAAAAACCAAAAAATAAATAAATAATCAAACAAGACAAGAAAAAACAACTAAATCTAAAATTTTGATTTCTGATTTATCGTTTGTCAGCATTTCAGCATTGTATGAGCATTGAAAAGTTAGAATTTTTTTTTGACATTAATTAGAAAAATAAATTGTAATTGTATTTCATCATTGTTATATAATGATGATGATGATGATGATAGATTTTCTCGTTATTCCGCTAATCGAAGCATAAAATTTCAAAAAGTGAAAAAGCGGTTTGCCCAATCAAAATTATTATTGTAAACACTAGACACTTGATAAAATGATGTATTGAAAAATTGATCATCAAATCAAATCATATCACATCATATTTGATTTCATAGAAAATACACACACATCTCATATCAGAGCTCAATAAAGACGATGATGATGATGATGAACTGAATTCTCATTAAGAAAATGCTGTCTCTTTCTGCCTGATTTGGTTGGCTGTTTTAATGTTATTGTTCATAACTTACACACATATTCCGGATATAATGTTAGAGTTCCGGTTTGTTTTTCTTTCACTCATTCTCTAGTGTGATATGATGATGATGGTGATGATGATGTTTGAACAATATGGACAAACCGTCAGCTGTTTGTTCTTAACGATAACGATGATGAGTTTGAACAAAGAACTGATTTTTTATTTCTTTTCATTTTTTTTCTTTCATTCAGTATAAATTAAGTGATCATCAATCGATAGTTTACCAAAATCATCATGATCAAATAGTTATATTTTAGTAACAGAATGAGCACAGAAATAAAAGTCAAACAAATTATGGAATTCTATTGGAGACAAATGGAAAACACACATAAACAAACAAACAAACAAATAAATCATCATTGAATGACATCACTCACTAACGATTCAGTATTTTTCAGATTTTTTTTCAAATACAGAAAATAAATAAGGGGCTATATAAACTATTTTTTTTTTTTTTTTTTTGGTATTCGATATACCAATTATCTTGTTTTGTTTGTTTGATGATCATTAATGGCCTATTTTTAAAAAAAATGAAAATGAAAATAAACAACTGATACAGAGTACGTCGAATCAGTCAATCAATCGACAAACCAACCAAACAGTAGAATTCATTTTTGTCAACAACAACATTTACAGTGAATGAATTCAATAGATTTTGTCGTTCTTTTTTTTTTGGTCATTTAATTTTTTCCCGTTAATGTTGTCATCATCATCAAAATTGATTATCAATCGATTATTGCCTCTAGTTGTTGTTGTTTCGTTTTTTTTTTGTTTTGGTTTTGGATCTAGTTCCCCGAAGCTAGTGAAAATGAATTCATTATTCAATAAAGATAGAATCACTTCATGGATATATTGTAATATTTTTAACTGAGAGAAAAGTTGTTGTTTTTGTTGTTATGTTGTTGTAATGTAATGATAATCAAATAGCCAAACACACACACAAAATAGTTTGTGACCATCACCATCATCATTTGTTTTTCGGATCAGTTAATTATTGTTTGATTATCATCATAAAAACCAAAAAAAAAAAAAAAAAAAAGAAAAACAAAACGAAAATCAATCTCTCTTGAGACAATTTTATTGATATCGCGTGCAATGAATGAATGAATGCATCTTGTCAGGCGTAAACATTGAATGAGAGAAATGTGAAGAAATGATGAAAATTATGAAGAAAAAAAAATGGTTGATTGCATTAAAGGGAATTCATAGTAGTTCAATTACAAAATCATCATTAAATTGATTGATATCGATAAAGAATCGAAAAGATATCAAATGCAACGATCTTTTACTTCTTTTTGCTACTATCATATCTAATTTGTTTTGAATATATATCCAATAAATGTAATTTGATTTTTCAAAAGGCAAATCCTCCAGTAAAAGAATTTGGTTGGCTATTCAATGGAGAGGAATTAGATAGACAATCAATAATGAATATGATGGCAAATCATGATCATCAAAAATTTGAAACATTAATTGGCCATAAACCAATGACAAATGGCAGGGTAATAATTAACCATCGTGACAACAGCAAAAACAACGACTACAATGATGATGTTGTTGTTGATGATGAAGATGGTGGCAACAACGATGATGATGTTGATGATGATGTTGTTGTTGACAACAACAACAACAACAACAACGACAATATTAATCGAATCGAAATACGAAATAATTCAATAATAATCAATAATGTTAATCGACAACATATTGGTGGCTATCAATGTTGGGCCACAAATCAATTGAGTAAAAGTTATAGTGAAATTGTTCAGCTTAATGTTAAATGTAAGTGTATCATTATTGTATTGGCGATTGATATTTTGAATCCTGTCCACCACTATCAATAATTGATATTCCATATATAAACAAATACAACAACAAAGTCATCAACAACAATCAAATCAACACATCCAAATTCAATGAGAAGAATAAAATTCAGTTTCATTTAAATTTCGAAATTTCAAATAAAAAAAACAAACAAACATAGTGACAACAACATTGTTACCTCGAGCATTTATAGATAGCTTGAAAATACATTATTCTCCAATTCATTTCAATTTTATTTGGACAATTGTGTGCAAACATTTTTCTTGGAAATCAGAAAAAATTGAATTCAACAACATTCCCTTTTTCAAGTGTTTCCAGTTTTTATTTGTTCATTTGTTTTCGAATGAAATTTAATTCGTTGTACTGACAATGTTTTTCTCTTTTTGTTTTTTTTTTTTTTTTTTTTTTTTTTTGATGAAAAAAGACGCACCAATTTGTTCGATGGATGAAACGATAAATGAAATGACATTCGAATTAGAATTATTTGAACAATTGTCCATTGGATGTAATGTCCATGCTGATCCTCGTGATGTTATGTTTTTTTGGGAATTTAATTCATCATCGCCTACAGCTGATATGTCAGTCACTGAACATCATCATCATCATCATCTGAGCAAGAGCAACAAAAACATAAACAATGCATTGGATTCGGTTGATGATGATGATGATGATGAAGGTAACGATGAAAATCGAAGTCGTCCATTAATGAGTATACAGAATCATCTTGAATCACCATATCGCAGTGTATTACATTTTACGCCTCGTTCAATCGATCATTATGGTACATTATATTGTTTTGCACAGAATCGTATTGGCCGTCAAAGACAACCATGTATATACCATATTCGTAAATCAGGTGCGTTAAAAAAACGGGCTACACACAAAAATATATCCAATATATTTATTATATGAATTCATGATGATAACTAATGACTTACCCGCCCTATCCACTATTTACAGAAACACCAATGGCACCAAAAAATTGCTCACTACAGAATATAACATCAACATCTTTAACGGTACAATGTCCATCATATAATCATCATTATTTTTACTCGAATGTTCATTCATCACAAGAACAACATTCATCAATAGATGATGACGGCGTGCATCATCTATCGGCAACGAATGGCAACTATCATTATATATTATTAATCTACAATGGTTTGAATCAATTAATCAGAAATCTAAGCGAACCATCATCATCTTCATCATCATCATCGATGATTAAATTCAATATTAATGATTTATCTGCCAATGATATGGATAATCTAAACATGTTCATCTATGCTATAAATCGAAATGGTGGTGGACAAAGTGAACGTATCCGTGTACCAGTTACCAATCTAGTTGGACAACCAAAAAAATTGGGTAATTATTATCAAAATAAAAAAAATTAATTTTAATAAAATGATGAAACTCATCTTCTGAATATCATCTCCATTTATGCAGAACATATCGAACAATTCCGATTGAATAATATTAGACCATTTCTATTATTAATATTCATTGTCGCCTGTTTGATTACATCGATTGGTGCTTTTATCGTAATGGTCATTATTAAGCTTGGACGACGACGAAGAAGAAATAAAACAACAACGACAACAACAACAGCAGCAAAGAAAAACTATTCAAGTAAATTTTCAATTCATAACCATTACCATTTATTTTGTTTTGTTTATATTTGTTTTATTTAAATTTTTTATTTCAAAATCTCTTATCACACAATCTTTTCTTTTTTTTGTTTGATTTGAATGAAAAATCCAATCGAATCGAATCGAATCAAATCCCAACAACGATAATGATAATAATGAAATAGATGTTAAAAACAATAAGGACCATATCGATGGTAATCATAATAATAATGTGAAACAAACAAAAGCAACAACAACAACGACGACGATACGAAATGAAGGAAATGTTTTTGACATTAGTAACAACCAACAAGACGACGATTCATTGAATTCTGTTATGAATGTCGTTAATAGTACGAGTGTTAGCTGTGGTGATGCTGCCATAGTTATGGCTTCAACATTATCATCAACATCAACAACATCAACAACAACAACAATCACCGATAATAACAACAAAATTGTAGTAAAGAATGATGATGATGAGGTTGGCGGCGATACATTATTATTGTTACAACAAGCATCAGCATCATCAGCATCACATTGCATTACAAATTATAATAATAATAATAACAACCAGAATAACAACAACAACAACGACATGCATTCTTCCTGTAATTCTTTTCAACAACAACAACAACAACAACATCATCATCATCATCATTCCAATTCGGAAACAATGTATGTTTCTGACCGTTTTTTTCTGTTTTTGTTTTTGTTTTTTTTTTGTTTTGTTTCCATTGAATCCACTTCTTTTTTTTTCTTCTGATACATTGTTTTAACCATAATACTTTTTCTTTTTTTTTCCTTTGTTTCACATCACCCATATAGCTCAAGATCAAATTCATTGTCTCGAATGACCAATTTAAATTTGACCGGAAATGGAACGAAATTTGATACTACTGTTATCAATGGTGGTGATTGTACTATACAACAAAAACCACCACCACCACCACAACTATCACCATCACATGCTGGATCATCATCAATCGAAATGGTCACATTTATGGTCAAAGATCAACAACAACAACAACAGCAACAACATCTACATCCAAAACATTGTCAAATGATACAATTAACCAGTACAAATTTTAATGATCAACATTCCAAAAATCATGAAAATATCTCCACCTCTTTATATCATCATAATCATAATCATAATCATCAGACAAATTGTAAGTGGATCCAATATATTATAATCAACGATAAAACGCCCAAAAGACAAACAAACAAACAAACAAACAAAAAGATCTGACCATTCACTTTAATTCTGTGTGTGTGTGTGTGTTATAAGTTAAATGTAATTTAGCAATGATATGAAAATATATTATGAAACCACCGTTTTATATGTATTATTTACCATTTATGGTCATCATTTGCTAATGTTAAATTCAATCGTATCAATCATTGTATACTGTTTTTTTTTTGTTGCAGTCCAGATTATTGTGTGTAGCATAGTCTATACAACCATATCGGATACAATTTTACAACGATCCAAAAAAAAAAATGTGAATCATTTGTCGTGGTCGTTTAGTGTTTGAGTATGTATGTTGTCATCGTATATGAAATACTAACCTATAGTAGAAACAAAAAAATTCATAAATGTTTTATCCACATTTCTCATTGGCAACAACAACAACAAAAAAAATTGTTGTTTGACCACGATTGCAATTCCAATTGCAGAATTCATTCAGTTCGGTTGAATTTTTCATAGAAATTCTTTAAACAAACAGCCAGAAAAAGTTTTGACTTGATCTCTTTTTTTTTGTTTTTGAATGATAAGGTGTTCATGGCCATACATTGAAACATTGGGACATTTTTTTTCTACAGTTTTACACAACCTAAACAAACAATTACATGATCGAAATGGAAAAAAAAATCAAACAAAAAACAATGATATCAAGATGTACAGAGACATTCACATTCTTTTTTTTGCCCTTGATGGTTACACCCATCTTTCCCCACATCTATTTTGTTTTTCTTTTTGCATTTTCATTTGAAATGAAAAAAAAGTGGAGAAAAAAAATCCCGATTCAAAATGACCGAGAAAAAAAAATCAATAATTTATAATGCCATTCACAGATACGAAATGAAATGAAATGAAAATGGGAAATGGACGATAAAAAAAATAGTAAAGGAAACGGATTTCCAAACATATTTATTATATATACACACAGTCAACATACGCCCTGTTTCTATTGGTGAGTTAAGTTGCAATGGAAACACCGTTTTGTGACTTAAATTTCGACTGCCATCTTAAATGAACTTAAGTCCCAATAGAAACGGGAGATGACTTGACTAAAAAGAATAAACAGTACACAAATTTAACGAAGAAATTAATGGAAATGATGATGATTTTTCGGTGACAATAAAAAAAAAACAAATGCCCAACAAATAAATAGCAAATTGTCGAATCAAATGATGATTTGCGATGATTTTAAATCTTTTTATTATTGATTTTCAAATTGCAAATTGGCTTTGAACAAACACAACTACGACAACAACAACAACAACGAAAAATACATTTTCAATTGGATTCAATTTTGATAACAAAAAAATTGCATAAACATCACACACAAACACAGAATTCGAAACGAACAAAACATTTGAAATTTTTTTTTTGTTGATAATTTTCGTGATGAAAATTTGAATCTCATTCGAGGCCATTCAAATCGATTGCATTTAAATCAAAAAAAAAAAACAAAAAATGATTGCATTATTTTTCGCAAACAGAAATCAAACAATACTTAAAAAATGCCATCACCCAAGAATGATCAATATTGATCCAGAATATCAATTTTTTTCTGTTTGTTTTTTTGTTTGTTTTGGATCAATCAAAATGTGTATAGATTATTAGCATAAAAAATCAGCCACACCTATCCATAAAAAATTGATCAAAATAATTTCTAAATGTTTTTTTTTTGGTAGGTTCTACGGCCAACCATAATATTGTTGAAATGATCGATCCAATTGGATACAAAATCGATGGTTGTGGTGAATCGAAAATAATACAACATTATCATCATAATCACAATCATCCACAGCAATTGTTATCGGGCAATGAAAATATTCTAAAGAGCATAGCCACCTTACCAAGACGTTCATCAACAATGTTGAATCGATCACAAACACCTACAACAACAACAACAACAGCAACAACATCAATGATGAATTGTTGTCAATATCAAAATGATCGCTATCAATCACATCATAATCATCATTATTATCATCATGGATCATATCTGGAGTTAACTACTACCGCTAATGAAACCAACAACAACTATACTACAACAGCTAAACCTTTGGCCATTATGAATGCTGATCATCAGCATAATCATCCAATCGAATGTCTATTATATCATCCACAGCAGCAATATAATCAGATTTGTTCCATACAAGATGATGATGATGATAATGTAACAATGATAAATTCCTGTCATAATCATCATCATCATCATCATCATTCACATGTAAAAATCTGTCCAACAACATTATCATCATCATCATCATTATTATCAACACAGATAGATCATCATTATAATAATCATAAAAATCATATTGTCCCTGATGAGCTTACCACAGTTTACGAAACAAACAACGAAAACAGTACAATATCGATAAGTAATGGAACAAATCCAACAACAATTAGAGATTATCATAGGAGACGATCAACACCACTTCATCAAGAGGAACAGAATTTTCTTGCTATAAATAATTTATCTGAACAACAATCTAATAATAATAATCATGTAAGTTGTTTGACAAACACACATACACACACACACAAAAAATATTTCTAGATTTTTATCGACAAATGTCGCAGCATCAGCGAATTAAACCATCATATCTGCGAGTAGCTAGTGTATCACAGAATATACGATGATGAAGATGATCTCAAATCGCTTTCATCATCGCATCTTCATCGACAACAGGAAATATGCTATATATGAATGTTTGTTGTTGACATTCATTTCATTTATGTGACGGTTTGATTAATTAACCTTTTTTTTCGTTTTCACCCGGTATTATAGCTGAAAAAGATTGTTTTTTGTTGTTGTTTCTGTGAAGAAAAAAACGAAAGAAAAACAAAAAAAAAACCATTAATTTAGATGTAAACAACTGGAATGAATATCATTTAAACAGAAACAAACACACATACAGAGAAAAATGTTGAATTAGCATCTTTTTTTTTCTTTGAGATCTGGCTGGTTTTTGTCAGAGATCAGATGTTTCCGTAAAATAGACCAAACTGAAAACAAGGAAAAAAAATCTTTACTGGAACAATTCAGAAAAAAATTCCATTGAAATGACCTGCATTATATTTCTATCATATACCATCATCATCATCATCAGTGAGATGAAAACAAGAATTTTCTTTTTCTCTTCTCATTTCTATTCTGTTTCAAATTTTCTTATTTTCTTTACATTTTCTAGATCAATTAATAATGACTGAAATCGGTTTTTGTTGTTATTTGTTTTTTTGTCTTGTTTTGTTTTTCCAGAATTCATTTGTCTTAACATCTTCATCAACAACAACGACAATGCCATCATCGAATGATGCGACAATGGTAATGACGACGACGACGACGACGACAAAAACAGCGACACCTGTAGTAATGAATATCGATTTACCAAAAAATTCTTTTCCACATATCATTATGACAACACAAACGGCAAATATGGATACATTTCTAACGGCATCGAATGCTGCTGATTCACATCATCAACATCATCATCAACCAACAAATGGATCGATAATCATAGATCAGCAGCAGCAGCAGCAGCAACAACAATCATCATCATCAACAATGATGATCAACACTAACAATTTATCACCAGCAACATCAACATCATCATCATTATTATCACCACAATTACCACCAAAATCGGCCATTAAAGTACGATTTGTCGAATAACAAATGGAATGAAATGGCCAAGCGCATCATTAAAGAAGATATTTGTCCCGGAAACCGGAAAAGTGCGATTTATGTTTAATAATAATAATAAATTCAACATCGTCATCATCATCATCATTATGAAAATGATGTGAAAAAAAATTCATAAACAATAACTGTATATATTATATATGTAGGATGCTATAAAATGTTAATCAATTATTATTGCAAATGTTATTAATGTTGTTGTTGTTGTTGTTACATCATCATTATCATTACAACCACAATGAAGATGATCATCTGACGATCTCATCATCATCGTTGTAATCAACATAATAAAAATGACAATTTTTTTCTTGTTCAATTTTGTTTCCCTATTTCTCTCATTACGATGATGATGATGATGAGATCGTTTGTTTCAAAGTTTAAAATGGCCGGAAATCGGTATTCAAAAATAAAGGAAAAAATCAGAGGCACAAAAAAAACTTTTTTTTTTAGATTTTAGCCATAATAAACCCATATCATTCACAGATATGCTATACTCAACATCAACAATGAATGATTCGCGCTGTTAAAGAAAATGGTCCAGTTAGTGAATTCATTCAATAATAAACGGCGATGAACAAGATAATCGATTCTTCAATCATTTGACCAACTTATAATAATTCGTTATTATTCGATTATTATCATTATCATTATAAAATAGACATATCGTCGAGTATCATTTCCTCACCAATGTTTGCTAAGCAACTTTAGTGTTATTTTGCATTTGTCATCATTTAATTTTTCATACACAAAAAACGCTCGCACACACACACAAACGTTTTTGTGTGCGGTTATTTTTTTTTTATTCATTTAAAAATTGTTCATCGTACCGAAACGGAAATAGTTGATGGTTAGCTGAGAATAAATATTTTTTGTTGCTTGTTTGTTTGCTTGCTGTATTGTAATTGACTAGAATATCGAAAAAAAATCAGATTGAAAACTGGAAAATCAAGCACAATTGTCAACCACAACAAAAATATGAGTGACTGTTTTCGGAAACGGAATACTCACACACACACACACACACAAAATGGATGTGAGAATGACCAGCAATTGTAACAACAACAACAACAGAAGCAGCATAAAATCGATTCGAGATAGGAAAATTGGATTTGCCAAAAAAAAATGGAAAGAAATTAAATTTATTTATATTCTTTAGTGCCAATTCTTTCTTCTTTTTGCATTTTAACTACAGCCAAAAAAAAAAAAAAATACGAAAGAAAAAGAAAAAAAATTCGCTCATCACAACTATCGATTCGGTTATACACATGAAAAACTTTCGAACAAAATTCTTTAGCATAACAAAATCCATATATATCTAGTCATGAAATAAAAGTCAAAAAAAAAAGTTGAAATGGTCACCCAGAAGTTACACACACACACACACACATTAACACCAAAGTGAACAAAACCGAAGGCGATATGATAAACAACAACCGTAACAAAATTCTGGAACAATCAAATGACAAACAACAACAACAACAACAACAAAAATTCATTCGACATATCCACATTTTGGGATATATTATGATTCTAGAGATTTGTGACATAATTAGGCTTCTGGGCTTATCAGTCGAATGGATTATAAAATAAAAGACACATTCTTTGACATGTAAAATGGTCACACATTAAACAAAATTCTGGATATAATGGTTTTTGTTTTTTGATTTTCAATCATTTCAATTTAATTCATTACGATAACGCCAGAGTGCACCACACTAGCTAAAATAAGATTCAAATCATAATGCATTATATATTATCAATGTCCTTGGTTATAGATGTATGGATGAATTTGATCCTATTGTTATAAAATGATAGAAGAGAATAATAATAGAATGGAAATTCATAGATCGATCATTTCGATGTTGATATTGTAGTCATTATCTTTGAAATAGTGTGTGTGTGTGTGTGTGTGTGTTAATGTCAATTTCTGATTTAAAAAGAAATTGACAATCCTTTTATCCAGATGTTTCAATCAAAGAAAAAAAGAATAAAAACTTTACTATTATTCTAAAGATGATGATGATGATGATGAACAAACAATTGCAATGTGAACAACAACAACAACAACAACAACAATTATAAAGGTGTTGATGATGATGATGATGATGATGATTGTATCGTAATGTGTCAATGGGAAAAGAGATCAGAAAAGCAATTGTATGATACAATTTTTATTGAATCACACACACACACACACAAACAATTGATCAAAATGATGATAAGAAGATTAGAAACATTGATTATAGAGAGGCAAAATATTCAACAACAACAAATGACAACAATACAATTGTGTCCAAATGACTTTTTTTTCGATGAATGAAAAATTCCAAATTTTCGCTACCATTTTTTGCCTTTCTCGTTGTTTCAATGATAGACACAGACAAACACAAACAAATAAATAAAGTTAGAATATATATAGATAGATTGATGAAGATTAAGTTTCACCGTTTGTTCGTTTTTTTCCCCTTCTTGTTGAACAATTGGATGAAAAATTCTTTGTCAATAGGCAAACAATGCCATAGAATGGAATTGGAACAACAGTGGATGACTATTTTTTTTTGTATTTATTTTCATTGGCAATTCAGATCCATTTCACTTTTTTTTTGGAACTTGTTGACCTTGGTTTGGTTTTTATCGGTTCAAATACTGGTAACCGGGTTAAATTTTTTTTTGTCAAAAGAAAAAAAGAACTACAAAATAATTTTTGATTTATAAAATAAAAAAAAATGAAATTTTTTTTTTCATTATTTCATGAAAATTTTTCATTTTTTTCAAATTTTTTTTTTATTATTATCATCATCATTTTTTTCATTTTCATTTCCGGACCAGACAAAACAAACATTAAATATGGCAGAACACAAAAAACAAAACTGGGCAAAAAAACAAAACAATAATGATCATCAACATTAACAAACATCAACGATAGGGGAAGAAACAAAATATTAACAAAAACAAAACATTTCAAGTTACAAAAAAAAAATTTTTGTTATCCCAATCCATTCAACCAACCAACCAACCAACAAACTAACTAACCATACACCCATCCATCTATCCATCAGTCATTCATTGATTATGACGGTAATGTTTTCTTGACGATAATAATTCGTATAGGGAAAGTGGAATGTTTTCCTGAAAATATACATTGCTTAAAATCAAGTGAAGTTTGTTTTATGTGTATTGGTTTGTGAGTGTGTATGTATGTAATAGAGTGCATAGTGTTAACAATAATAAAAATGTTATGCTTTCATTTTTGTTTTCAGTTTCCAGAAAAAAAATTTTTTTTTTCTTCGTGTGTATGGTGTATATCGATTATGTGTTTGTGCTTGAATGATTGAAATCATTGAGAAGAAGAAAAGAAAAATACAGTGATGGCAAAAAAAAACTGCTGCTGCTGCTGCTGCTGTTGGATCAATTTATAAATATGAAGAAAATGTTTTCGATGTTTGACGATGCGGTGGTAGTTTTTTTATTCATTTATATTTTTTTCTAACGTTATCCATCCGAAAATTCTTTTTCCGTTCAAGCGTTTTTTTTATTCTGATAATGTGTTCTTCTGACACCGAACATTCATTCATTTTTTTTTCTTTTCACTAATTCACCAGAATTGTTTCACAACAATTTTCAATTGATGAATGATGAATGGACTCTGAATCTTTGATTTCGAAAATATTCCTGGTTGAAATATAACAAATGGCAAATAGTATTGATTTGTGTAATGAAAGATTTTTTCTTCGATAAAAAAAGATTCTGATTCTGATTATTCAATTCAATAAAAACTCTCATAGCCATATTGTCATCATTGTCATCATCATCATTATTATTTGGATTGATCCTATTACTGTATGGATACTGGTTAAAATCATCAATTGAAAATCAAGAGAAAAAAATTGTCTTCTACGAATTCGATAACCGGCCATATTTTGTCCAAAAATTCAATTATCGGATATTATTGTTCCGGGTTAGACCCAATCTTGTTATACAATTATAGCTTTTTGCAGGTAATTTAATTTTTACCATTTTCACCACCAGGTATATATTGTTTAATTCAAGAAATTATTTCCACTTTTTTCGCTGTTATTGTTTCGGTTGATGGTGGTTGTGATGGTAGTGGTGCAAATGAACATTCCGTTTCAAATGTACCATTAAAATTGTCAATGTTTGATTGTTGTCGCTGTTGTAAAGCATTGTTCAATGGTTGTAACAATGTATCAATGGTACCGGTTTCATTTTCATGATAATTTGATGCCATAAAATGATGATGCGATGGATGATTATGAATCTGAAGATGATGATGATGTGGTGGTGGTGGTGGTGTCAATATGACCGACAATGATGAATTAGTTTGATCACAATCGGTGACTAGATTTTTACCCATTGGATCCATTGTATAGAATTCGGTATTAGTATTTGTTGTTGTTGTCGATGATGATGAAGGCACAAAAGCATAAGGCACAGTTTGATGATTATGATGATGATGATGATGATTAATAGAATTATCCGGATGACTCGCCGTATCAATCGTTATGGTCGAAATATAATGATTATGGCCATAATTCTGATCATTATCTAAACATTCAACAACTGTAATATCGATCAATGTAATTGTCAGCCATAATAATCATTAATCAATAATAATGCTTACCATTGAATGTTGTTAGATTATTCAATATTGAATCTTGTTCATTTTTATTATTATTATTATTATTGTGACCATGGCCATTATGTACAATATGACCATTCATCGTGGCCCCCATGTTTGTACTGTCCATAACGGATGCTGTTGTCGTCAAAACATTGGATGCTGTAATATCCCAACTTTTTTGTCTAATAATATTCATAACAAGAAAAATGCAACAACAAAAAAAAATTTATGATTCAATAAGTCAATAAAAAAAACAAAATTTATTGCTTTATGCAGTATAAAATAATAATAAAAAATTTTTTTTTCTTTGCTACCAAAAAAAAAAATATGATTACTTTTTCATAATGGATTTCGGAGTTATATTGGCCGGTTTATGATGATGGGAATCATTCGTTTGTATTACGGTTCGCATACGACCTATATGCATATGGATGATAAAACACAATCAAAGTTTTTTTTTAAAGAAAATTAATTACAAATCATATCAAATCCAAACCTTTAATACGATTACGAATATGGACCAAAATGGTGATGAATAATATCACAATGATCACTATCACGATTATCACCAAGGCAAATGGTGTTAATGTTGATGAAATATCCATTGCCGGATATTCGGCTATATGTGTTGTAAATTCAAATTCAAGATTTTTTTTTTCATCATGATATTTTGATTGAAAACAAGAAAAAAAAATAGAAATGAAAAAAAAACATACCAGATTTCCAAGGCGATGGTTCAGTAGTACTACCGGTAATTTCAATCGATTTAGATGTTCCTTTACGATTAGATGAATAGATGACCAATTTGAATAAATAACCGGCCGGTAGATCATCGATTGAAAAATATGGTTGTTGTGTATTACTCAAATTTTTTAATAAACGATTAGGATTCAAAGAATATACTTGAAGAAAAAATGTTTGTTCAAGTCCACCACTATAACCGGGTGAACATTCTACCGTCAATGAATGTGCCGTTTTATTCACCAATGAACAATTGTGTGGATGGCTTGGCGCTTCTATTGAACAACAATTGAAAAATGGCCAAAACAAATCCCAAATAATGATATTCAACACACGAAAAGCAAAAAAATTTTTACCGAATATGAAAAAAAAGAAAGAAAAATTTTGAAACAAAAATGATAGATTCGGTTTCACCAGTGTTCGTTTTCCGGAAAATTGAAAAAAAATATTCGAAAAACGTGCGCAAGTATATATTATATATATATAATGTACGTACCGGCTTTGATGATATGAAAAACGCATGGCTTATCTTGTCGACCGACCAGATTAGTTGCACGACAATATAGATGTCCATAATCGTTTTGGCTAGCTGTACGATATTTAGCTATGCTTTGTAAACCAACACTAGTATATGATGTGATAGTTTTCACTTTCATTCGTTTGATATCTGCCGTATGATTATTATTGCTGTAGCCATCATTATAATTATTTGAATCATTTGATAATGATGATGATGGCCATGATTCCATCCACCATTCAAAACGAACATTAACTGGATTAGCCAACACTTGACATTCAATGGTAACCGTTTCATCGATAGCAACACCAATGTCAACGATTGTTTTATGTTTACATTTTGGCGTATCTGATGGTCATCATCATCATCATCATCATCGTCATAGTGTTATATAAGAATAGTGAGAAAAAAAATAAGAAAAAAATGAGTGAAAAAAAAGAAAATAAGGAAACCAAAAAAAAAAAAAAAAAAAAAAACAAAAACAAAAAAGACAAAACAGAATCACCATAATGGATCATCAGTTTCATAATGGGATGAAAAGGAACAACAACAACAACAAAAAAAGATGCCTTTTTCCTTTTCCATTTACGCTTATTTTTTTTCTTGCATTGCGGCAAAATAGACAACAAAAACTTAACCGATTTTTTTTCTCGCTTCAAATATAGAAAAAAAAATGGAAAAAATTTCGAATGGCAAAATTCGCGAGTAGAATACATAAAAGCAAAACAATGGGAAAAAAACCGTCGTTGCAAACACATATATCGATTCAAAAAAAAAAATAAAAAATAAATAAATAACGACCAAACAACCAACCAACCAAGCAATGAGCAATGATGATGATGATGATTGAATTGAATTTGAATCGAAATCGATTGGAATTGATTAAATCAAAATCGAATATTAAAGTAGCGAATGTAAATATATATATAGATTCAGACGATGACAATGGCGTAGATGAAGAATTTAAATTTTCAACTATTGTATTTTTTACCAAAACAATGTCATCGTAGTGATCATCAATAGTGATTTTATTTTATTTATTTATTTTTTTGGTTGAAATCAAATTCTTTACTTTTTTTCTCATTCCGAATTGTGTTTATCAAGTTCTATTGTTGTTGTTGTTTCTGAAAATTGAATTTAATTACAAATGCAAATCGTGTATTGTACGTTGTTTAGATTGGTTGTGTGTTCGTTGGTTGGAAAAGGTAATTTTTTTTTTCTATTCCGGCAATTTCGTTTTAGATCGAGTGATTTTCAATTTTTATACGCACGGACGGAAATCATTAACACACACGCACACAGACACACACACACACACACACAGAACGGAAAATTTCGAAACATCCGAAAATGCTGAATGATTGGATGATGGACAATAGTGAAATAATAATAGAAAAATAAAAGTGACTCACATTTAACATTAAGAAAAACGGATTCACTTTGGCTAGATCCAATACGATTACTAGCAAAACATTGATAATGGCCATAATGTTCGTGATTTACATTTGTAACCAACAATGATGTATTTCGCATTTCAACACCATCAATGATGATTGTCGATGATGCTTTTTTCATCGAATTCGATGATGATGTTGTCGTCTTTGTTGTTGTCCATGTGCTAATATTGAGCATATCAAGTATTTGTCCATTAAGTTTCCATCCAAATGTGGTGACATATGGATTGGCCTATTTGGTTAGTTTATTTGGACACAACAAATAAAAAAAAAAAAGAAAGAAAAGAAACAATGGAGAGAGAGAAAAAGAAAATTGACATAGTTAGCGGCCATATAAAGTGAATGATCATTTAATTTTGTCTATTTTTTTTTCTTTGATTATTTCCAGAAAAAAATAGATATAAAAAACGACTATAAGTAAATGAATGGTATACTACACTAATACGGAAACTAAAACTAACAAAACTAGGACAAGATCATTATTATGGCTGTCAATATAATGCATATGTGATCCAAATCCAATTCTGTGCTAATAACATTCAATGTGACCCGTAATAAAAACCTAGGAATTTTTTTTTTCAATCCACTTTTTTTTCGAATATCAAAATAAAAAATAGTATATATATGTACCTTTATATCACATTCAAAATAAACGTTGCTTCCTTCGACAATATCCTGTGATTGCGAATCTGAACCCATGATTAGTGAAAGAATCGGAGCATCTACATATAAACAAACAACAACAAGAGTGAGAAAAAAAATGGTAAACAAGAAAAAAAAGTTTCAGTGAGAAATATTTTTTTTTCTTCAGTTAATCTGGATTATGATATGCAAAGTTTTTTTCTTTTGTCTATTCGTTTAATCATTCTCATCATGAATGCGTACATGTTATATTGATTAGCCAAGAATTTTCGATCGAATATTTCGATTGTGATATTTGAGGATTATAACCGATACAGGTAATATTTTTACCATTATCATCGATTGAAGGCACAAATGAAAGAAAACTAGTTGTTGTTAGGCCATCATTGGATATAATCTGTGTATAGGCATCCAACCATTCTTGTTGTTCATCATCATCGTTTCCATTTTTATGTTGATGATGATGATGATGTTTTTTCCATTTAATTTTAGCCGCTGGTCTTGATCCTGAACATTGACATGCTAATTCAATGGGTGTTGCTGTTGTCGTCGTCGTTGTCGTTGTCGTTATATTATTCATAGGTGTAATTATTCGTATTTCTTTTGGTTTTACTAGAAGAAAAGAGATTAAGAATATATATAGAGAATTTTGAGAAATTTGAGCATATAAAATCAATGGTCATTACAATAAAATAAACTTACAATAAAGATCCAATGTAATTGTCTTGACAATAGGCACAGTAAGATTTGTATTATATGCTTGACATGTAAGAGATAATTGTAGATCATCACGGCTTAAATTATTTAATGTAAACACATTTCTTGATATACTATTATTGATGATATAATATTCACTATCGATTAGATTCGAACCACGCCACCAATGTACTACCGGTAAAGGATTTCCTTTATTTTATTTTTGTTTTGTTTTGATTTGATTAATACATGGAAAAAATATTAGTAAATCAATGTCACAATAATAATAATAATAGAAGATTTCTTTCTCTCGTTCTATATTTATCCATCCATACATCAATCTATCTTGTATCATCATCAAATGGCAAAAATATTTCGGTCTCACTTGGTTTATATATGGAGTATGAGTGTGTGTATGTGTATGTTTACCCAAATGAATCAGAGATTAACACACTTGTCACTAAGCCTTTTGATGATGATGATGATGTGATGCAAACACAGTCACAAAGACATTGTCGTTTTTTTTACAGAATAAAGCTTTTGTTGATGTTAATGTTGATATATAGAAAAACAGAAAAAATTATTAGCTTGTAAAACTATTCACCACACACACACACACACACACATACAGTATTTTTTTCATTTAAATGTGTAATGCAAAGAACTTTTCTTCAAGCATTGTCTTTTCAGTATTAATTTTTTTCTTCGTTTTTTTTTTGTTCGATGCTAAGCCTTGGTAATTTTTCACCTTCATTTAATATATATGTTTTGTAATAAAAATCAAACTATAAACCGTATATAATACAAACTAAGCTAAAAACACACACACACACATCCTATGTGAGAAAGAAAGACTAGATTAATTTTCAACACAGTAAATCATCCATAGATGGTGAATGATTGTTGTTGTTGAAGAACAAAAAAAAATAAAATATAATATGGGTGTGCGACTGGTTAGTTTCAGGCAGTATTGTTTTTTCTGTTTTATTTGCTCGCTTGATTCAAAAGCTTGATTCAGTGAACAAAATAAAAAAAAACTGACTAAATGAATGATGAATGAAAATAAAAAAAAACCCGTTGAGGAAATTATAACCTTTGGTGAAAAACAAGTCTTAATTAAAATTTTTCTACTGTTCATCATCATCACCATTGTTGACGCCCAGAAAATTAAATATAGGAAACCAAAAAAAAAATTGATACACACAAACACCACCTGATTCTGTTTTGTTTTCCCGAGCTATGATTATTGATATTATGGAATTTTTTTTCTTTGAAACAGATATAACATACCTTCACTTGAGTCACAGATAAGGCTTTGTGTGGAATCCTCTTCAAATGGGCCGGCAATCTTATCGATGATGGTAAAATTTTGATCATAAATAATAACAGAACTTGTCGGAACTGATAATGGTGGTGAATTTTTTTTTTTTTTTATTGAAAAATATCATGACCAACATATCAACGAGAAAAGGAAAGAGAAAGAAAAAACGAAAATTGTAAATGAATGAGAAAAAAAAACACGAACAAATATTCGATGTGTTTGTATTTGTCTCTGTGTGTGTGTGTGTGTGTGTGTGTCGTGGTTAATTAGTAAATATACATGGTCTCTAATTCAAGAAGAAACAAAACGAAAATAAGTTACACTTAAGTAACAATAGCGACAAAAATCAACTATGATGATGATGATGATGATGATGCTGACAAATAAACATCACGTATTTAATATATAACAATAATGATAATTGGTTCTGATCATTCATTCATTCATTTATTGTTGTTGCTTTGACAAAAGTTTTTGTTTGTGTTCGTGTGTGTGTATTTTGAGTTTATAAAGTTATCATCATCATCAAAATAGTGATAGTGATGGTGGCGTTGTTGGTATTGATATATTCCACTTGAATGTGCAAAAATGACTATTTGATTTTAAATGTCGTATATACTGGTGACGATGATGATGATGATGATGAAACAAAAACAACTTACAAATTGACAATTCAAATGATCCTTATTTTCTTATATATAGCCAATTCATTGATGAATGGTCAACAACAGTTATGTATATCCAGTTGTTGTCATCGTTGTTGTTTGTACATGACAATTCAATGATAAACCCGGGGTAGACTAAAATCCAAAACTGTAGACATAATCTCTACTACTTGTATTATTATTTTATTTATTTTTTTCGATTATTAATCGATGAAAATGTACACTACTACTACTACTAATATCATCATCCCCTTTTCCAATCGATGAAAATGGTAATTAGATTTTTTTCTTCTTTTCGTTTCGTTTAATGCGTTCATAATAAATTATTCTTTTTTTTCTGTTGTTGTTGTTTCTATATCTATCTGGGTGGCTTGATCGACGATTTTTTTTTTGCTTTTTACACACCATACGAGAAAAGTTTATATGATAAAAAAAAATGAGTGAGTGAATGAAAAATCATCATCATCATCATTGATTTTCGGTCATTGATTAAGGTTCATTCGTTGTTTTAAACGGAGACAACAGACATGGGTAAAAAAAATCGATTCTTAACTACAAAAAAAAAACGCATAACAAATTATCTATCGTCAAACAGAATATAAAAAGGGTTTTTTATTATATTATATATGTTGGGCCACATGCAATTTATGCATGTAATAATAGTTGTCAGAATGTGAAAAAAAATTATTAATAATTTTTTTTTTCGTTTCAACGAAATGTGTACACTGTACTTACCGATAACGGTTAATTTAAGTATACGATTCACAGTACGAGCACGACGAAAATCTACACGACACCGGTAATCACCACCATCATTTGGTCGTACATGTTTGATCAATAAAAATGCTAATGGATAGCTAATATTAAATGTTGCACGTTGATCAAATATATCTGTATGTAGAAAATGTTGTGCACGTTCCAATGATGATGATTGTCTTGCATCGACCGTATAAATTGGTGTAGCAATATCATCACGATACCAAAGTACCAATGATACACCATCATCAAATGATGGTGATGTTATATTACAAGGCAATGCTATCTCACCATTGATTATAGCATTATAGCTGGTATTATCTATATGAATCAAATATATATAAAAACAAAACAAAACATTAAACGGTAAATGAATCTCGTTGGTGTGTTTTTGTTTTTTTTTAGAATTTTTATTTTTCAATACTAAAATATATATATCATTTGGTTATTTTATTTTCAAATGTGTTAAAAGATGAAAGAAAAAGATTTCAAATCATCTCAAATCATGGCAAATGCTTTATATAATCACCAATGCGAATTCATTGAAAATTGAATCATTAAAAAAAAAAAAAATTTCCACCCTAACTTTGTTGAACGGTAAACAACAACAACAACAACAGCAAACGAATTGCTGAATCTTCTTCGCAGCTTAAAAAAGAGAAAGAGAGAAAAAAACATTAACTAAATTCCATTTTTTTTTTGCAAAATAAAAAAAAAAACATTACTTATGATGCAAATGATCATCATCAAAAGCATTCTATATATATGTGTGTGTTTGTGCAATAATGATTTGAATAACAACAGTGAACAAAAAAAAAGTAGCAGAAGTTAATCTATGGACTGCTACTAAACTGTATACCTATCGAATTCCTGGAATCACTCTCTCTCTCTCTCACACACACACACCATTCTCGTCATTTAACACCTATAAAATCTCATTAACACTATGCATCCATGAAAAATTGGTCATTACGGCCTCATTTAATGTTATGCAGACTAAATTTTTTTGTTTCTGTAGTCAACATTATGATCATCATCATCAACAACATTAATATATTCATCATCATCATCATCAAATACATTTAGGACAAAAAATAATGTATATGTGTATGATTATTGCCATAATTATCATGATTTTTGTAATTTTTTTTTCTTTGAAAATCATTACCTCAAATAATTTAACTTGATGAATATATTTTTTTTTTGAAGTTAAAAAAAACCAGAAAAAATCGATTCTTTTGCTTTGGATGTTTGCTTGATTCTAGAAATGCAATTCTTTTATTACCGTTTCGGAAAAAAAACTGGCTGTTAAGTATGCTTGAGTTAAGTATTTTTCGACAAAGAAAATGATGATAATCACCATCATCATCATCATAAAACAAATGAATAAATGTAGTTTTGTAACTGAAAATTAAGAAAATCGTTTTTTTTTTGAAAAAAAACACTTAGCTATGCAAATTAGTGACTATTGAAGAGACTTTTATCTGGAAAAAATTCTCTATTTTTTTTCTTAACCCTTAATTCATTTCATTTCCATCTTGAATTGATTGATGGATTGATTGATACACACACACACACACACACACTGTAAAATGACAAACAATGGGAAAAAAAATCCAAAGTTCCAAACTAATAGAAATCATTTGTTAGCACTAATAAGTAAAAAAAAAGATCATTTTGATTGTTTAGTAATATCGGTTTTTTTTCAAAATGTTTTTTTTATTCGCGGAAAGGCGTATCCAGGAAAATAAAATTCTTACAACAAATTACCCGAATTTGTATTGATGGTAAAAAAAAGAAAATACTGCATTATCGATAGAATGGAAGATGTAAACATTATCATCATCATTATCGGTTAAAATGTCGGCAATTGTCATAAATGACGTGTATACGACGGCGGCTGTATCTTTTTTTCCGTTTGTTTGTCAATTTGAAATTTTTTTCGTTTTGTTTTTCAACTACGAACAATGGAATTCTCAAAGTTCAATAAGAGAAAAAAAAATCAAATTGTGATAATAATAACTGCTAGGAATGATCATTGAGTATAAAAATAAAATAAAAATCTAATACCAAAATTATGGACCTCAACGATGATGATGTGGGCGTTATTCTTGAACCATAGATGATCCACCAATGATGATTGTCACTATTACTGTACTCAACACCCAAACAATGGTTCTAGTCACATACTTACAAACATGCAGACAATGAGTATGACAAAATAAAAATGAAAAAAAAAGAAAGAAAAGAATCCAGGGTACTAATTTGAGCCTTGTTGTACATTTAACATAGTATGTGTTTTTTCTTGGGAGTAGAAAAATAAAAAGAAAAAAAAAGAAAAAAACATGCGATATATTAAAAGACGTGATGATAATGTTTGTTTCTATTTCTCTCTCTTTAAGTATATATTTTGGCTGTTGTTCCAGAAACAAAGACAAATGCCAAACCACCAGGCCAGTGTTAACGTTATTATATGATTCGTTTCTTGGTCGTTGTTGTCGTGAATCGTCCTTAATGATGATTAGCTAGTATTCTGTTGATGCTGTTTGGTTGGGTTTTTTGGAAAAGAATTACGAAGACTTTTTGGCTTCTTCATTTAGTTTTTTCTCCAAATTCTCATCATCATCATCATGAAAAAAAAGAAATACCATTCATGAAGCCAATCGAAATAAACGGAATTGCCAACGATGAGATGAGTGTGTGTGTGATGTGTTTAAACTTTTCGTCTACGAAGTGTTTATGTGTATAATTCGAATGACTGAATGACTTACTGACTGACTGACTGTCGATTCCGATTGGAAATTTACAGACTATAGTCCAGTCTGTGCGTGTGAACGTTAATCTCAAAGAGATGACTTTCTCATTAAAAAACATCAACAACAACAAAAATAATCTTGAAATTCCCAACTGAAAAAAAACATCTAAACAAAAGAAATAACCATAAAGTGGAGCAAAATAACAAGAATCGGCAACGAAACGATCAAACAAACAAAAAAAAACAACAAAGAGTTATAAACATTACACGGCCCAATGTCGTAAGCATTTTTCTCATAAACAACACTGAAAAAAATAACCCGATTTCATGAAAACAGTATTTAGATTATCAAAGAGTTTGAAATCAAAAAAAAAAAAAAAAAAAATACAAGAAACAGGATAAATTTTTTTTTCGATCACCACACAAAACGACAAACAATAATAATGGTTTGGAATTAGCGGCCTGGGTTAAATGTGTGTGTGTGTGTTTTGCGATTTTTTTTCAAAAGTTCATAAATCTTGCCCAAACCTAATACAGTTTAATGGGAGATAATTAAGACTGTGTTGATGATGATTATGACAATTCGAATTTTTTTTTTTGTAATTCTAGTTTTTTTTTGGGGGGGGGAATGATATTTTTTTCTACCAAATTTTTTTTTTTGTTTTGTTTTTGTGTTCATAGATTTTCAAAAACTTGTAGGAAATTCCAATTTTTTTTCACATACACACTTTCATAGAATTTTTTTTATACAATGCATAATGATTAATTAGCAATTATTTTCATCATCAAAAATAAAAAACAAAATTGAATCGAATGGAATAAAAAAACTATGCAATGTAATGAATCAGTTTTTTGTTCACAAATTCAATGGATTCCTTTCGTTATTATTCTCGATGGAAATGACCTTAAGCTTTTTTTTCATATATCACAAAAAAAATGATGTTGATTTTGTGAGAAAAAAAAAATGTTGACGAATTTAATGATGTGATGAAAATTGATTCACAGTTTTTTCCCTATTCCAGTAGTGTTGTCGCTGTTGTTGTTGTTGTTGTTGTTTAGTTGATGAAAATAAATGAATGGAATGGAATACATATGTTTATCGAGAACCATCATCATCATCATCATCAACAACAACAACAACAGAAAAGTAAATGTCGAAAAAAAAACAAATAACCCATTCAATGGAAAGTGAAAATTCATTCATTCATTCATTCATTTCTATCAACAAAATTTCCAGGTATTAATATTCTAGATTCTTTTTGAAGCCAAATGAATAAAATAAATGAATGAATGTGAATAAAACATATAAACATTTTGTTGACCAACAAACAAGCAAACAGTAAAGAGAAAAAAAACCCCCAGTACATTCCGGTCAATACATCTTCTCTCAGATAAAATGAAAAAAAAACATGGTCTCACCAAAAAAAAAACATCATGTTTGTATTTTATGTTTATTTTCGTTTTCATTCATTTATTTTTTTTGTCGGGAACAATCAACAAAAAAAAATAAAAATAAAGAATAAAGAAATGAAAAAATGAATCAATCAACGCCATCAACACTAAATAGAAAAAGAATATGCTATGTGTATAATAATATACGATATGCAAAAAAAACAGTATGTGTGTGTGAGATCATATAATTTGGTAAATGTAATAACTTTTTTTTTTTGGAGCTATTGTTGGGATTTTTGATGCTTCCGTTACGTTGTTTATTTATTAGGAATCCAGATTTTTGTTATTATTATTATTATTATTATTATAAGCTGGTGGTTGATTGCAATTTTGGATTCTACCAAACTTACTATATACTAATATATTATTATAGATGAGCGCCACAAAACAACATTGTAATATTACCGACTTATTAGTTTTTATTATTATTCACATTTTAAATGGCCAATTGAGATGGAAATGTGTGTTTGTGTGTGTGTGTGTGTGTGTGTGTTTGGTTCATTCTATATGCTAGGTTAGATTATTGCATATTTGCTTATCCAGGTGTGTGTGTGTATGTGTGTGAATATTTATGAATGCGATGCGAAAAACGAAAATCCTGCAATACAAAGAAACGCCCGAAACATAAACATTGACAAGTCAACAGTCTCGATTTCGTTCATGTAGAAACATTATTTATTTTTTTTTTATTTCCATTTTTTTGGGTTTCGCATATATATGTGTTTTATACCAAATTTGTGGAAGAAAAGTTTTTCTAATTTTTTCTTTCTGGTTGCTTTTGTTTGTATAGTTTTTTTTTGCAAAACAATAAAAATGTGATTCTCACAAACATTAATCGTCATTTGTATCGAGATTTTTATTCTGTTTAAAATTGTTACAAAAAAAACCGAATATGATATAAGGATGTTTATGGATTGATGATGATGATATCAAATCGCATATACGACGTGAACGGAAGCTTGTCTTTGGCTCAAGTTTTCATCATCATCATCATCATCATCGGCATTGATTACATCCTAGCAAACACACACACACATAGACACAGAATAATTCCAGAAGTGTCTGTCTGTCTGCCTGTTCTCATTCATTCAATTCTGTGTATGTGTGTGCTAATATTTTTTATACAAAAACCTAAAGATACTTTAGGAAACAAAACAAAAAAATGCCCTTCACCATCATATATTATTATTGGGATTTTCACATTTAATCGAATCAGAAAACAAAACAAAAAACAATAAGAGATCCGACACACATACATAGCCGACATTCATGTTACAATAACGATGATTGGGTTTAGTAATGATGAGATTTTTTTGGATAGAATGTATGAGGACAAAGAGAAAAAAATCACTTGGCAATGGAAATGGAAAAGACATAATTTTCGATTTACACCAACACAACCACCATCACCATCGCAAAACCAGACCGAGGAGAATTGTGTGTCTTTTTTTGGATTCGAAAAGATTAGATTCGTTCGTTCATTGCCATTTATTTTGTTGTTGTCTGAATAGAGAGACAAGGGTTCATCATTTGGTTAGAATCAACTGCCAGAAATGAATGAATGAATGAATGGATCAGTGAGGGCCGTTTTTTTTCATGAAAACCTTTTCCTCCAGAGTCGGGACCAAGTTATTTTTATATTTTATTTCAAAACAGACCCTCATCTGGAGTTTTTTCTTGTTCTGGTAGAATTTTTTTCTTTTGCTATTTTTTTCATCATTCTTGTCGTTTGAATTGTTTGTTTGTTTATTGGTTTTTCTGTTTTTTTTTTGATCTTCCAACAAAGTTTCGATTATCTCCACAACGGTAAGTTTACTTTTGCTATTAAAACGTAACCAGAGTGAACCAAAAGAAAAAAAAACAGCAAACGATAGAGTTACACGAACATATGACAAATGATGAATCGAAATATGGCCGAAGAACGAAAAAAAAACAATTTTACCTCCTTCGTTTTTATTTATTTTTTTGTAGACGATTCCGATTGTTTTTCATTCAACTAAACAAGATCATCATTATATGTGTAGCCAAATTTTTTCGTCGAATACAATTTTCAATTCAATTTGTGATTATTTCTTATACTTTGCAAGGCACTGATATCCGATCAGAATGGAGAAAAAAAGGGGTAAAACCTCTATTGATTATAGACAAAAAAAACGACCACGAACGAATCCGGGTAACAAAGTTCAAGACTATAATAGTTACTATTTGTGTTCAAATGATGATGGTGATAATATATAGTCAGAAGGAAGAAAACGAAAAAAAAAGAACAATAAAAATCAAATTTATCCGGGGAAACGAGCAATTTTTTTTTCGGAAACAATCGAATCTGGGGAAGTAAACAAATAAACAACAACAACAATAAAAAAAAACAAAACAAAAAATAAGAAAATAAAAAACGAGCTTCGTATATAAAAAAAAGCAAACAAAATCTCTATTCATTCAATCTATATTTTTCATTGAATCAATGGAAACAACAACAGCGACAATTTTATTTCAAACAATGAATAATCAATGATGACAATTATAATCTTCAAGTAGAAGAAGACAAAAAAAATGGGTGAATCTTCAATAAAAGTTTGTTTGTCGATAGATATGAAACATTGATATGGATCAATATACAAAGATTGTGTGTGTGTGTGTGTCTAACCAATGTCTATGTCGCAATGTTGCCTCTTTCTTGCTATATTCAATTCGTTAATTTAAGGCATTCGGGAATTGGGAATATTTTTTTTTCTGTTGCTATTTTTGTTTCACTTATGGATTCAACAATGAACATATGAATTAAATTGAATTGATGGAATTGAGATGAATGAATGTATTGAAAGCGATCGTGATTATTATGAATGAAGAAAAATTTTACCATGAAACTAAATACAACAATCAATGATGTTGATGAGCTAAAATGTAAGAAAAATAACGAATAAAACGTTCAATCAATTTTTTTTCCCATACAAAGAAATATTCAAAATTCAGAATCTTGAAGAATTTATCTTTATCATAATGGCTGGATAAAATAGAAATAAATTCTTCTTATCTTTTGATTTCACTTTTTCATTCAATCATATCAGCAAAAAAAATATTCACACAACACAATCATCGATAAGAATCGAATAATATCAAAATGATGAAGGCTAGCGCTAGCTAAACAGTCCGAATTTCAGTCATCAAAATCTCAATACACACACATATTCAGATTTCTATTGCTAGAAACAATATTGGAAGTTGGCAAAAAAAAATGCCATTGATATGAAGAGGATGAAATCCAGGAAAAGAAAATCGGTAACAATAAAACATTGAAACACAGTACAAACAAACAAAGCAAAAAAAAGTTTGCATTAGCTTAAGTTGAAAATCACTTTTTTTTGGGTAATCAAACGAAAAAAAAGAAAAACGATTGATCACTTAGATACATACAAACCGACAGACACAAAGAATATTCTCTAATATTCAGCAAATATTGACTCAAACCAATTCGATAACGATGATGATGAGGATAATAATGATGGGCAATAAATTGGTGGCCATTCTTTACTTCAACGATAATAATGTTTGTCTATATTGTTGTTGTTGTTACTTGTGACCACTTAGTGTATAGCAAACCAATTCATCCACTAAAAACCAACAACAGAAAAAAAAACATTCGATCAAACCCTCATCACCAGAAAAAAAGTCAGAAGAAAAAATCAGATGATGATCGAGAGAAAATTTTTTCAAACAAACATTTTTACCCACCACCCAATAATAGCCATCAATAGCCATCACTATCAACGAGAAAGAAAAATCAAGAATGATGATCAAATGATCATAATACCAAAAAAGTTTGAATCAAGAAGATGTATTGAATCGAAAAACATGATCATCATCATGATTATCATCAGTAAATGATGCAATAAATTTTTTTTTACATTCACATAAGTACATCATGTATAAACATCATTTGTTGTGATTATTATTGTCGTCCGATAACAAACAACAGAAAAAAAATACTGTGGTCAATTCAAATAGATTGATATTGATAAATATATAATGATCACTTCAAATTACAATCCTATGTTGTTGGTGGTATTGAAAAAAAAATACACAGGTTTCAATTTAATAATCTTCCAGATTCTTAGTGGATATATTTGTGTTTGAAGAGATGGTCAAATCTTATAATAAAAAACAAACAAACACACAAACAAGGCCAAATGCATAAGGTCATTTCTTGTTTGTTGATGTGTATTTTTGTTTATTACAATTTTCTATATTCATTTTTTCTTTTTCCTTGATCACACACACACACACACACACACACACATTATCTTTGTTGATTGTTATGGTTCTTTTTTTTCGACGTAATGATAATATAATTCCAATGAAAAAAAGATGTTTTTTAGGCCTTGTGATATATTAGGACTTAAATGTTTGCAACACACAGAATCGTTTCGTTTCGTTTTTCTCACTGTTCGGTAATGCCGAATGTATATATAAAAAAAAGAGTTTTAGCTTTTTTCCCTTTTCTTTTTTTTTTGGATTTTTATTTCTGTGTTCGAAAGTTTCATCAGAAAACGAAAACTATTAAAACTTTATGTTTGTTGGATATATAATAAATGAAAAAGAAAAACAAATAAATGTTAACAAAACAATGACCATGATATGAAATGAATGGCAACAAAAAAAAAACCACATACATAAACAAATAAGGAATACAACATTTTGTATGGTTTAAGAATCTGGCCCAAGCATCACTATTCCAATTCCAGCTGTATATTCTCTATTATAATTAACGTTGTGTTTTCTCAAATGGGAAAGTAAAAAAAAAAAGAAATTTCAACGACGATTTTCAAGATTGACAAACGAAAGAGTTTTTCGACGAAAACTCTTTAAAAAAAAAGACAAAAACAACAATCAAGAAAGAAGAGAAAAAAACGCGGTTTAAAAAAAAAGTTTGTGAACAACAACAATTTTGTCCCAAAGTGTTGTTGTTGTCGTTGTTGATGATGATGATGTTTCAAACACTCGAATCAACAAAAAAAAAATTTAAAAATTCAAAAAGCCAAAAACAAGGTTAGAATTTGAAATTATTGTTCTGATTAACTGGCAAAAGAAAAATTGGAATTTGTTTTTTTTTTGTTTGAAAAAACTCATTAATATCATTATTTTATACCCCACTGGTTTTTTTCACAATCGAAAATTTCATTTTCTAATTTCTAGTTTTTTTTCACATTCGATTCATTCATTCACCGTCGTCGTCCTCGTCGTCGTCGTTATTCACAAAATATTCATAAGTTAAATTTTTTTTTTTTGCTTTACTTTCGGAAATTGAAAGACCTGATACGAAAAACCAGATGATGATGATGAAGATCAGTTCATTTGAATGTTAACAAAGAATAATAATAAGATTCACTACCGTTAGCTACTAATATAAACGAAATATCAGAGAGAAAAAAAATGTTTCGGTACACGTTTTTTTTGTGGTTTTCACAATGATGTGTATCTGATTAACTTGATTTCATTTCAAAAGCAACTTTTAGGTATTATAATTGGATTCGGTATGACGATTTCAAACACTATCTGTCTATATCTGTCTAAACTCTATCTAACCAGCTTTATTCATCTCTCTATCCATCCATCCATCTCTCTCTCATTACTGATTCAGCATCATTTCTGTGGCAAAAAAAAACACGAAAACTCAAAACTCATGAAAAGTTCATTCATTACGGGTTGGCTAATATTAATTTTTTTTTTTGCTATTCAGTGTCTACGTTTTTTTTCGTTATTCATTGAAATGAATGTCGTTCTTTTTTTTCTGGTGAGAAACATTAATGATTACCCGAATAGGCTATTTACATAGCCCCTATAGATTTTTATCATTGTGGAAACAAATGATGAAAATTTTCCCATTTTATTTTTGTCAAACATTCTACAGAAATTAAACAGGAATATTATATTTTGGAATAAAATGCAAAGAATAATAATTTTTTTTCTGTCATTCGTAGTTTATTTTTAGGATATGAATATATGTGCTCACCAATAATCCACATCGGTTCGGTAGATGGAATCTGAATTTGGATCAATAATAAAATATAAAGCAAAAATGGCAAAATAATATGATAATGAATTGTAGAAAATATATTCAGTTGATTATGATTATAATGACGGTAATGGCCAGAGGCCAGTTGATGAATGATTTGTCGTAATGATGGCATTGATGGCAGTATTTTTCCTGTTGATGATGAATATAAATTCACCAATATAAATTGGCTAACCATTTCATTCAATAACATTATCACATTATGGCCAATGAATTTTGATATGATCGATGATGTTAATGTTGATGTTGATGTTGATTTTGATTCATCATCATCAACAACAATGATAGCCTTTGGCATTATATGAAATACGGTTGGTCGAATTATTGTCTTACACATTTTTTTTCATAAATATAATGCCATGGTGTGATTGTATTTTTTTTTGTTTTCTAAATCATTCTTTTTATATATGAAGATGATATGATTTTGAATTTCAAATTTTTTTTTTTGGTTTTCAAAAACAATCAAACAACAATGTTGATGATCAACACGACAACACACATATACTGGATTTTTTTTATGAACACAAAACACAATGTAAATGAGAATGCATTAATCAAAGTAAAAAAATTTTTTTAAAGTTAAGAAATTTGATAAATTTTTTTTTTATTTCTTGTATGTTGACCATTACGGAATTTAAGAATTTTTTTTTTTTTTTTTTTGGATGATGATGTTAACAATCAGATCAATGGATCACCAAAAAAATCGTAAGCATATTGTGTATGGTTGTGTGTGAAATGAATTTTGATTCTTTCAAAAATAACGGATTGAATGTACCGAAAGAATCAAGTGTTATTGTTCAACTGTCACAACTGTCGGTCTCTAGAATAGTGTTTAAACATCATCATCCTCGGCAATACTATGCTATTCCATAAAGCAAATGGAAAAAACAAAACAAAAAAAGAAACTTTTCAAGAGACCATAGTGAATAGAAAAAGTTTGCGCATAATTTTTTTTTGGCTAACGGTCGCATTGTTAATGGCATCAATTTTGGTCCACAGTAGACATAGATAGACAGTGAAAATAATATATAGAAGAATTTGATTGAATATTCGCGTTGTTGAACTTTTTCTGTGTGTGTGTTTTGATGATGCTACTAGATGGTTTTTCTTTGCAAAAACCTCCAAAACAAAACCAAGAAAAAAGCAACAGTCAAAAATTCCCGCCTTTTATTCATTAGAAATAAAGAATGGTGAAGAATTTTCATTGAAAAATGGTTTCTGCTATTCATCAATGAATGATCATAGTCATCAACAATTTTTTTTAGCATCTTACTGTCATCATCATCATCATCGTCAGAATTTTGGGTGTACTATTATTCTTCAAATATTATAATTCAATTCCTAATTGTTTCACTGTTTTCTATCATCATCATCATCATCATCTAAATTGCAATAAATGGGAATAATAAATAAAATTAGAATACACAAAGAATGTTGTTGTTTGCATTCATTACATCATTGAACATTGGCAATGTAGTATTATAGCAGTTGAATATGAATCAATAAAGAATAAAAATGAAACGAGAAACTCTTTCTCTCTCTCTCTCTTCACTTGTTTATTAATTATTCAAACTGTTTTCCTATTTTTTTTTGACCTTTTTTGGATCCATATGTTTTTTTTCTGAAAAATGAAAGTTTCTGATGAAAAAAAAACGTACGCATAATGATTAACTTTTTTATGTGTGTGTGGTATAATATTCATGACCATAATTAAATTGTCATTTTTTTTGGTTAATCTGGCTGCTAACGATAAATATAACACTTGCACAACAAACACACATACATATATGCTTGATTGATGATTTCATTCTCCACAAATTTTTGGATATATCAAACTAAAATTTTAGTGTGAATTTTGTGTTTGTAATTTGATTCAAAGAATTTAGAAAACTTTTTTTTATATCAACACTTTTTTCGAATCTTGATCGAAAGATGGCGACACAATTTCAGGGTAAAAATTGATAATCAAATATAATTGGTAATACTATATTTTGGTCGATGATTGACTGTTTTACTAATAAAATCAGACAAAAAAAAATTGAACTTACCGATTCTTCTTTGATATAAATTATTGTTCGTTTCAGATTTAAGTTTGATGCCTACAATTGTTGTTTGAAAGTAAAAAAAACAAAAGAAATGAATTAAATATGAAACAAATATTAATAATTCTGATCTAAATCAATAGATGTCGCTAAGAAATTTTTTTTGTTTCAAAATAACATTTTCAACGATCCGGATAACCATTTTCACATCGGTTTTTTTTTTGCATTTCATTCATGCATGCATGACCAACGGTGTTTTGATTTATTTTCAAAACTAAAAATTTATTTTTTTTTCCCCGAACAAAAAAAAAATAAGGAACATTATTTGCCTGTAAATGTATTTATTATATTATTATTAATGGCAATAAAGTGAAAAATGCAAAAATGTTCCAGCAACACACACACACACAGCACAAACAAAACAAAATAAAACAAAACAGCAAAGACGAATGAACGACAATTTTCAAATGATGATGATGATGATGATGAAAAAAAAAACAGATACAAACAACATACATAGAAATAAAATGGGAAAAAAATGAAAATTTTGAAAATGAAATTTTTTTTTTGTTTTGTTTTGTTTTGTATTTATTTCTTTTTTCCCATTTTTAAAATTGTATTATTTTCCAACAATAATGGTGTTTTTTTTTCTCGGTCATAAAACAATCTATATCCATCCAGGCAATTTTTTTTCTTCACATTTCATTTTATTTGATTTTTAGCTCTCTCTTTCTCGCTCTCTCTTATCTCATTGGATGTTTTCATTTTTTATTTTATTTTCTATACATTGCTTCATCAGTTATTTATATGTTTTTTTTTTTAAAAATTCAAACACAAACAACATAGAAAGAATATAATCATAAATGAAGAATATGAAAAATAGAAAATATCATCACCAATTTCATCAACATCATCATCATCAAATCAAAAACAAAACCACAACAAACCATACAATTGAGGTTATAATCCGTTTGAATTGTTCAAAATAAACACGAAACGAAAAGAAAAAAGTAAATCTGAATCACTTACATTTGATTTACATTTTTCATTCATCAAACTATCATGGTGATGTATGTATGTATGTATGGTGTAATGAAATGAATGAATGAGTTATTTTCAGGAATTTCGTAATTTTTTTTTTTTTTTTAGTATTCACTTTCAGTGTTGATTACATGAATTGAATAAATATATCCATTTTATATGGAGAAAATGTTGGTATATGTGTGTGTGTGTGGGACGTAGAAATATTTTGATTGAAGTTTTTCGGTCGGGTTTTTTTTTAGTTTAATTGAATTTTTTTTCTTCTTCTTCTCACTTTCTTTTCACACACGCACACCATGGTTATTTTTTTTCTCATTGTTGTTACTGCTGTCGGTATTGTTTAAACAGAATTTGAGATTTTCCAGTGTTGTTGTTATGTTTTAATGGTGTTTTAACAAAAGAAATGAAAAAGAAAACAACGGAACAAAGTTTATAAATACAATCAGGGCTAAACTAAAATTTATTATGAGAAACAAAACGGGATGAATAGGTTGTGTGTGTGTGTGTGTGTGTGTGTGTGTGTGTGTAGTAAAGTTTTTTTTTATGTGTTTAGGTTATATCCTGATTATGATGATGATGATGATAATGATTGTTATTTGAAAACATCAAACTTTTTTGTTGTTGCTACTACCACAAAAAAAAATTTTTTTAAACAAGTAAACATAGAGCCCAAGGATAGAATGAATGAAGAGAATTTAAAAGTGAAAAATCAAAAATAACAAAACGATGTAAAATTGATTCAAATTGAATGGAAAATACGTTTCTTTCGATCAACAAACAAACAAACAACAACAACAACAACAATGAATAGCTAAAGATCAAGTTCATGCACACACAGACAATAAGGAGAAATTCTGCAATCGTTATTCTCACGACCATTAAACGCACAAACAAAATTTGATTGAACAAGATAGATTCTGTCAGAATCTTTAGAAAAAAAAACAACCAGACTAAAGATTTTTTTTCTTGATGTTGATTGTAAAAAATGTATGTTGTTTGATCAGTTTAAAAATTTTTTTTTTACGTTTAGAGAGAATATCGGTCATGGTTGAATGTAAGAAATCATAAAAAAAAAAACAAAACAAAACAAATTACATTGAGTTTTGAAACACACAAGTAAACAGTAAAAAGTTGAAATAAAACGAAAACATTGATTAATTAATGAAATTTTTTTTTGTATGAAACTTTTATATGATGCTATGAACATATAGTGTATATTGACAAACAAAGACCTGCCCATCCATAAGATTAACGGCAATAGTGTCATCATCATTGATTCAATGTTTCAAAGTTTTTTTTTTGAAACAATGAATTTCATTTCAATGAAAGAGAAACTTGTAAAAACAATTCTTTGTGTAGCCAATGTGTTAATCTATAGGATCTATATGTTTAGTTCCACACAGGTCGAATACAAAAAGTTTTATTTTCCACAATCAGTGTGTGTGTTTGTGTATTTGATACGTTGTGTGATTATATTTATTCTATGTGCAATAAAAGTTTAAATCTTTTTTTCATAGGCATAATTTTTCAATTCTTTCACAAAGTTTAAGTTTTGATTGTGAACAATGAATACGATCCCGTGCTCGTTCACAACGTTTTCGCATTTCATGATCATCAAGTATTTGGTCAATCTTGGCATTAATTTCATTCGACGTAAAATGATAAGCATCGATACGGCGGCCAAAGCCTCTTTCTTCTATACGTTGTGCATTATCATATTGATCAGTATATAATGGCATTATAAGCATTGGTTTACCGGCTGAAAATGTTTCTGTAACCGTATTATTACCACCGTGTGTAATGACTAAATCGACTAATGAGAGAATCTGTATTTGTGGTAGATATGGTCGACCCCACATATTTGATTCAAGATGAATTTGTTGATGATGTAATCCGGTAGATATGATAAATTTATGTGGTGATTTATCTAAAGCAGCGATTAGATGTTGCATTAGTTCAACATTAGCACTGCCGAATGAACCCAGTGATACATAAATCAATCGAACATTTGATTTTAATCTGGCTCGCTGAAATTCTTCTGGCAACTCAAAAGATGAATCTGCAGGTATTTGTCGACAAAATGCTTCAATTCGAATAAAATGATCAGGTAAACTTGCCACATCTGTATAATCAAGCTCTTCAGGATAGCCATAAATGTTAAGATATGGAGAAAGAAATGATAAATTATTATTAGAATTATCAATTATTCTAGCATATCCAAGTTGTTGGTTCAACCAATTTTGATAGTATCGTATAGCTGATTTAAATGTTTTGTTGAATTTTATACGAAATTCTGACCATCCATTCGAATTATTGGATGGATAGCCTGGATGGATAAACAAAAATGATAATTATCAATCACAATAGCTACAAAATAACATTACGATTCTTACCGGACATCATTGGCGGTAATCGATCCGATTGATAAATTAAAATCGGATTGGCACTCCAAGAGAATGCCCATCGATATGATCCATAGAGGATACATGGTGCAACTATCATTGAATCGACTATAATTAAATCCGGTTTCAATTCATCAATGATGTTCAACATTTGTTCATGAACATTAAGAATTTGTTCGGACATTGTTCTAGTAAACATATCTGGATTCTTATGTCGATCATAAAGATCTAATTTTTCCAATGGTGACATATCGGACAATAGACCGGAATTAATAATCACATCCATCAATTTATTATTCTTGATCGGATGATCATCATCAGATCCATTAGTATTCGTTGTTGAATTCGATTGAACATGGAGAACAAATTCTTTGAATCCATAACGATTATATTGACCAGCATATTTTACATTTGTAAAAAAATAGATTTGATGACCACGTGAAAGTAATGACTGGCCAAGGCCAATACAAGCATTCATATGGCCAAGACCATCACATGGATTGAATAAAATTTTCATATTGACATGTCAACAATAAACAAAACCAAAACAAAACGACATTGATGAATTGCATGTTACTCGTTGAGAAGTGAAACATGTATCAAAAAGTTTTATCCAAGAAAATAGTTATCATTATCATTGATATGATAAAACTATCATTCTGATTTGAATTGCATTACAAATTGTTCAATTTTTTCACAAGCTTTTTTTTGTTTCGATTTTGAACACCGTAAACGTTCACTAATTAGTGTACAACGTTTTTGCATTTGATAATCACTGAAAATGGCTGCAATCATTGTTAACAATTCGGTTTCGTTCGATTGATTTTGATCTAATCGATATCCATAGCCTTTGTCCTGGATACGTTGTGCATTATCATATTGATCGACAAACAATGGAATGACAATCATTGGTTTTCCAGCCATACAAGTTTCAGTAATTGTATTATTACCACCATGTGTGATGACCAAATCGACTAATGGTAAAATTTTTGGTTGCGGTAGATAAGGTTTGCCCCACATATTGTCAGCCAACTGAATTCGTTCATGTAATGGTCCCATTGAAACAATACATTTTGTATGTACAGCTCGTGACAATTCATTTATCAATCGATTCATCAATTCAACATGACAACTTCCAAGCGAACCTAGTGATAGATAAATTAGTTTATCTTTAGGTTGAATTTTACTACGAAATTCATCGGGAAATTCAAATTGTTCGATTTCATATCGACAAAATGCATCTAATCGAATAAAATTATCTGGCAATTTTACGATATCCATATAATCCAATTCCAATGGAAAACCATAAATATTAAAATATGGTGATAGAAATAGAAATTGTTCGGGATCAACTGTTTCTGGATAGCCACATTCGTGATTCAACAAGTTCTGATAATATTGAAGACTTGGTTTAGTTGAAGTTTCATAAATTTTAACAAATTCGGTCCATTCACTACGGTCGTCGATTGGATATCCTTCGAATTTAAACAATATTCTCAATTAATCATCAAAAATAAACAATAACAAAAGACAAACGAACCAGAAAAAGGTGGTGGAAGTTCTTTTGATCGATACAACGGAATTGGATTGGAACTCCATTGAAAAGCCCAGGGAATTTTTCCGTATGCAATACATGGTGCAACAAGCATATGGTCGACAATAATTAAATCAGGTTTTTCTTCGTCGATCATTCGAGCGATCTGATCATGCAATTTGATCATATTGATAGCCAAATTTTTTACATAATAATCTTCAGTTTTATGGCGATCATAAAGATCTAATTTTTTCAATGATGATCGTGATGATAGAACACCTGAAGTGATCATATGTTGAATAATCCATTCGTCATTGGCACTTGGATGATTTGTTTTGTTATTTTCGGACTTTTCATCATCATCTTTAGTAATGAGTAGTAATTCTTTGAAACCAAATTTCGAATAATTTCCAGCATATTTAGTTCGAGTAAAATAAATACAATAATGTCCATTTTCAGTTAATGCTTGACCAAGTCCAATACAGGCATTTATATGGCCAATCGATTCGATTGAATGGAATAGAATTTTCAAACGTTTTTGTTCATCAGCCATAATTAGTTGATCATGCAAATGAAAACATTGCTCACATTTTAAAATTTGTTCAACATGTTACCAATAAATTAATGATAAGAGAGATGATGATTAGCCAACAGCCTTTATAATAATAATATATTTTATCATCAATTAATTAGAGCAAAATTAAGATTGTAATTTTTCTAGGAAATAAAAATATTATTCAATGAAAAGAAATTTTCCCAGAAATGTCAATAAAATATTTTTTTTCCATTCTCATTCATCATCATTTCATCATTTCATTGGATTTAATCGCCTTGGCTGTTTTTTCCTTCGCTCAAAGAATACAAAATTAAATTTTTCATCCACGTTCTGTATTTATTATTTCGCTTACATAACATTCGAACCAGTCTTTATTTCATGGAAAAGAATTTGATTCCTAAAGAGTGCGAAAAATTTCGTCATTCAACAAACGAGATGATGATGATGATTTGATGATTTGCACATTCAAAATTTTGTTACTCACAAATTTCAACATGAAAAAAACTTGGATAAAATTGTTTCAATCAGACAGCCACCCACCCAACACCAAACACAAAGTTCAAATGTACAACAAACGAAACATTTAACAATAAAAATGAATAAAGAAAACTTGAAACATAGAGATTCCAGTGAACATAGAGAAAATTCTATTCTATATTCAACTAAAAACAAAAAAAAAAGAAAACAACAAAAATTTGGCTGCTTGGTTTTTTCACAAAACAAAATAAAATCCGATTTCATCAGTAAAGTGTGTGTGTGTGTGTGTGTTCATAAGAAATGCACGAAATGAATATAAAAAAAGAATCAAATGAAAAACAAATCCACAAAGGCAATTCAATGAATCTTGGCCGATGGCTGCTGCTGATGATGATGATGATGATGATGATGATATTCATAAATAAGAATTTTGAGAACGAGAAAATCTTTTCAAGAAATCGGATCAAAGCTAAAAAATTCCTTTAGCCAACGATCGATTGAAAGTTTGTAAAATAATAACCAGAATCAGGATAAAAATATAGAAAAACGCAAAAGATGATAGCCGATAATTGACTTATCATCATCATTATTATTATCATCACACCGAGCGAATGAATATATATTAGAAATATAATGATAATAATAACAACAATCAGAATAAAAAAAAAATCGAAAAACAACTTTTCTAGCGGGCAAATACTAAACCAAAAAAAAAAAAAAAAAAAAATTATGATGACAAATCAAACAAAAATTATTAATTGGTTCTATTAATAATAAGTGAAGAGAGAGAGAGAATCACGATTCATTCGATATAGAGACCATTTGGATTTATTTTTTTTTCTTGTTATTCGTCTGGTTTTTTTTTCGTTGCTGGAAGATTTCCATGACCATTTTCATGAATTCGATCATAAAAAATCATCATTTTCACATCCAAACAAATTCGTGCACACACACACACACAATAATAGGCATTCACAGAGAAAACAATAATAATAATAAAAATGAAATAAGAAAATCTTTAGTAAAATTGCAAAAACATATATATATAAACAGCCTTAAGGTATGAATGATTGAACTAGAGATTGTGATTGAAAGAAATACAACAAAACCAAAATTTCCTTTATGATCATCATTTGGATCAATTATAGTGAATTAATGATATAGATGCTGGTATCATCATCATCATCATCATTAAATGAACAAAATTATTACTTAATTAATTTCTTTATTTAGCAAATTATACAATTATCCATTGATTTCGTTATGATGGTTGTAAACGGAATACGAATATCATTCAATTTCCGTCCATCGAATATACATTTGTGTGTGGGTTTTATGGTGATTGAACATTTGAATTTGTTTGTATGTTTACACACAAACATATGAGATTTTCTCCTTCATTTTATTTATATTGTAACAAAAAAAAACTGAGTACATAGTCAATTGATCAATTTCTAATCGATTGATTAGCTATAGTTTTTGTTCAATGTCCCGATAAAATAATTAACAGCTTTTCAACAACAATAACAAATATTATTATTTCTAACTAATCGACAATTTTTTTCCAGAATTGTTTTCCAAGCAAAATTACAACATTCATTTACATTTATTGAATTCATTGGGAAAAATTCTGTTGAATTGAAATGAATTGAATTTTTTTTTTTTTTTTTTTTTTGAAAGTTGGAAGAAAAAGGGATGGAAGAAAAAAAAATGATGAGATGGATAACCGCAAGCAACTTGGGTTGAATCATCATCATATATATTAATGGAGCACACTGTGTGTGTGTGTGAGAAAAATGGAAATGGAAAAAAAATCAAAATTTTTTGTTGTTGTTGTTGATGATGATGATGAAATGGTAAATATAAAATGGAAAAAATACTGAACAAAAAAAAAAAGAAAAGAAAAAAAAACAGTACACAAAGCCTGCAATGTATGTATTTATTTATGAAACAAGTAAACATTCTGGGGTTCCAAGGTTCCACGTCAGAAGAGAAGCACGTCAACAACAGAAATAGCAAATAATAACCAATGAAGAGAAAAAAAACCGACCGAAACAAATATTTTTTTTTTGCAGAATTCGATAAATGATGAATGATTGAAATGATTCGATTCATATACTATGATGATCATCACCACCAACACAACAGTATATATATGGGTAGAAAAAAAATGGATTCATCACTATTTTCATTGCATTTAAAAAAAAAATGAAAAAAAAACTTTTTTCATTCTATTCCCATTCACATACATAATTCCATTTGACGATGATTCCTGTGTTGTTGTTGACTGGAGAGAGGGAAAAAATTCTTTGAATTTTTTTTTTGTTTGAATAAATAAACACATTTCATTTCATTTTTTTTTAATAGATCGATTGATCTATCTATCGGTCGATTTCTCGATAGATAGAAAATCCTAGAATTTATATTTATATTTACAGAATTCAATAATAATAATAATAATAAATCTTTTTCTTTTAGAAAAACGAAAATTTATGACATTCATTTAAAGCTAGGATAATTGTTTGGTTTTTTTCACACACACCCACACACTAACACACATTAAGCTGGCTGCTGTTGGATCTGCTGTTTCATTTGAAATATAGCTATATTTCAAAAGAATGAGAGCACTAGTGAGGCTTATGTAATGTGAATGCAAATACTATTAGCTATTAGGTATATGGTAGAATGGTGGGAGTTGTCGACTGCATTTTTCAACCATTAATTCTTTTTTTTCTCCTTCTCTCTCTCTCTCTTTTGTTGTAACGAAGAATTATAAAGTTTTTTTTTCTCATTCAATTCCATTATTATTATTATGAGAACATTGTGTATATATGTGCGTGTTATTAAATTATTAATTTTTTTTTCCTGTTCAAGCTAATCTCTTTTCATCAAAAAAAAAATCAAGCTAGTTTAATGAATGAATGATTTTCTGTTTTCCACTTTTTCTTTTTGTTGTCCCCGTATTTTTACTTTCAGAAAAAAAGTCATTATAATATATATTTTCAAGAATATTACTTTCGTTTAGTAGTGAATCGTAAATCGTTGAATTTTTTTTTTTTTTTTTTTTTTTGAAAAAAAACATGAAATAAATCTCTACTTTGATTGAGACCATTTTTATCGATTTATTCATTTATATGGAAAATATAAAAGCTGTAGAAATAATAAATTTTTGTGGGCCAGAAAAAAAATCAGAAATAAAATTCTGTGTGTGTGTGTGTGTGTGTGTGTGTGTGTGTGTGTTGGGACAACCTAACATAAGTGAATTGGAAAAAAAAACAGATATCAATCAATTGATTTGAAATATGCACAAATATTATTATTTACATTGATAAATAAATGTCATATATATGTGATTTCATTATCATATTTCATATATATTCTTAAATTATTGTCTTCTAATCAATTTTGACCAATTTTTTTTTCTTGTACCATCATTTATGTTTGGCTATTACACTTTCTCTTTCTCTGTTCGAAAAAAAACCCAATGAATCTAATGAACAATTTGTGTACCGTTCAAAGCCACCAAGCACACACACACACACACACACACACACACACACAGACAAATAAAAATCAATCGTCAAATCAAATGTTGATTGAAATCCCTTGTGATCCATTATGCCTTTCATTTATTTTCATTCATTCATTCATTCATTCATTACCATTCATTCGGTTCAATGAATTCAGAAATAAAAACCAAAAGAATTTTTATCTGAAATTCGTAAAGAATTTGCTTCTTGTTCTATTCATAATAATAATAATAATCATCATCATCATCACCTCGATCAGCCGAGCATAACATTTTTTTTTTGCCTACACCCTAAAATGGTCATTGCATTTATCCAACAGAAAAAAAATTGTTGTTATTTTCTGACCATAATATACATTTTGGCTCATAAATAATAATACACACACACACAGACAATCAGATTGGATATACAAGGGAATAAAATAAAACATACACATACACGAAAATAAATGTTACCACTACAATAACATCAATCAATCAGAATCATCATATGAACATGAAAATTCAAAAAAAAGGTTTCGTTTATGTAAAAAAAAAATACATTTTGCTTCACACACACATACACATTTATACAGTACAAAGTATCAAACAGGAATCAAACATTATTTTTTTTTTCGATGGCTATATTTGATCATGATAAATATAACAACAAGAAATGAAAACTTTGTTAGTCACAACAACAACAACAACAACCATAATAACCAGAAGGAAAAAAAACATTTATGCATAAGATACATACATGTATGTTGAATATTAGATACATATATGTAATATATAAAAAGTCAGTGTCAATAATAAAAACTTGAAGCTTGTTTTACACTGGCTGACGGGCTGAGAATGATTGAGAAAAGCAAAAGAAGAAAAGGAAAAAAAAACTTTTTCATAATGAATGTTATGTAATCGTAAGGTTTATTTATTTTTTTTTTTTTTTTGACAACGACGACAACGATTGACACACATTGTTGTTGGTTATTGTGTTGTATGAATTATATTTTTTTTTATTATCACGCTTTTAAAACGTTTCTGTCGTAAAGAATTTACACGAATCAAATCAATCTATTGATATGAAATAGAAAATTTAAAAAAATATATATTTGGATACCTTAACTATTTGTTTGTAGATTTTTGTTAGTTTTTTCTTTCTCTCTCTCTCTCTCTCTCTCTCTCTCTCTCTCTCTCTCTCTCTCTCTCTCTCTCTCTCTCTCTCTCTCTCTCTCTCTCTCTCTCTCTTGAATGCCATAGAAAATGTATAAAAGAATCAATTTATTGTCTCGGGCTAAGCGTGTATGGCAATTGATAAAGAAAAATGAAAGCGAAAAAAAAAACTATGAAAAGAATGATTAATCAATCATAGAAATATATACAGAGAAATAGAGAATATGTAACATGGTATATGCTTTTGAAGGATTCTGAAATCTGCTGCTTTGCTATGAACCCCCGATCACGATATGTAATAGTAGTTGGTGATGATAATGATGATGATGATGGTCAATGATGTTTTTTTTCTCTCCTATTCTCACCATACTCACATTGAGTGTTTTTGTTTGTAAATAAAAACAAAAACAAGCAGAAATTTATTTCATCATCATCAACTAAACTAACTTCAATCGAAGCTAATATAATAAATGAATGGAAACATTTGTTTGTTCATTTGAACAATAACAACAACAACAACAACAGCGACAACAACAACAACGACAACAACAACAATCAATTTCTATTATCAGAATTTTTTTTTTTGGTCTGGAGTGATGAAAAACGGTTATTTTTTTTCATTCTTTGTCGTACATGTTGTAGGGTAAATAATAAAAAATGAAAATAAATAAAAAAAAAAAAGAATAATGTGTGTCCAAATTGAAGAATTGTCGTTTATTTCGACACACACACACACACATAAAACTGAATAAAATATTTGAACCAATTTTTCATGTGATTTGTTTTGTTTTTCTGTACTATGAAATTTTGTTTATTTATTTTTTCTTCCAAAAATAAAGAAAAATCCTTAAAAAAATGATTACACTCATTATCGTCATCATCAAAGAATGTACGACAAAAAAAAATGAAGCATAAAATTTTTTTCCCATAAACATAGGTTTCACTTGACTTGAGATTCATGTAAAAAAAAACTTTTCTGAAAAGTGAAAAAGAAATTTTCAGAATTTTATTACAGAGCTATCTGTATTTCTTTCCCATATTGTTGTTGTTGTTATTGGCAATTTGCAAAAAAAAAATCATGTATGTGTAAAACATATTATATTATGTTTTTTTTAAAGCTTGAATATTCTCTCGTTGCTTTACACACATAAAATAATATAAAAAAAAATTTTATGTGTCAAAAAATATTCAAATAAAGTCAAATGTGTATGCTATATGTAAATCAATCAATCAATTTATAAATAAATATATATAGATTCGGGTCATACAATAGCAAAAAAAGATGTTCATCATCATCATCATGCTGGAAACCCGGCAGATACCAATGAAAAAAAACTGACAAAAGACTTTTTTTTGACTGAAAAAAAATCATTATTATATAACGATCCTGCAACCGCCTGGAGAGTGAATCTCTATGTTGATGATGATTATGATGACAAATAATGGTATGAACGCGTGCGTGCGTGCGTGTGTGTGTGAGTGAGTGAAAAAAAATCATCATTTAATATGGATGTGCGCTTCAACAACAACAACAACAACAAAAAAATGTCATCATCAACCAATTGATTGTATTTTGGGTGAAATTTTTAACCCACAAAGATAGAGAGAGAGAGACAAAACTTTTATTTAGCTATGTGCTGGTACTGTATTTGATGTTTATCATCATCATCATCCTTGGTGACAATCATCATGATGTTTCTGGTTCAATGTTGACGTGACATCATTATTATCGAATTGGAATCACGCATACCATAGCATGTCATCAAACAGAGACACAAATATATTAAAAAAAAATTTCATTTGAAACAGGCAAATAAATTGAAAAAAATACAGATTCCCGATGGAAATGACTGAATAAATGAAATGGTTAAATTCATCAGATAATATACCAAAATATATGATCAGAAATGGAAATGGTCAATGAAACAACAACATAAAAAAATGGAATTAATTGAATTTTTTTTCCCAATTTCCATTTCAACTAGAATCACACAAAAAAAACATTATATTCCATTTTCATTCATTTAGTGGAAAAAACCAGGGTAAAAATATTTTCAATTTGAAATTATTCAACAAAACAATAAATGAATGAATAAATGTTGACCTTGTGTGTTTTATGAATATTACACTGGATTGTTTCCAAGTAATCCAATCCAAGGAGAAAAAAAGGCTGTTTGTTGTTTTTGTTGTTGTTTTTTCATGAAATGAAATAAAAAAAAAATTTGAATTTAACGTTAAACGTAATCATCATCATCATCATCATTATATGTTCTGTGGAGTCGAAAAAGAAAAACAAAAAAAAAAATTTTTTTTGTTATTACATAAACCACAAAGGGGACTTTCTATTTGATGCTGCTGATGTTTGAGCTGATCTACAACATGATGAAACAATATTGATAGTTGAAAATAGTTTTGTTTTATGTTTGAAATCGAAACTCTTGCCCAGTTTTTCACCAAAAAAAAAAAGTTTGTTGATGATTATGCAATGCAAATGCTTATGCAACAATTTACATAGCTACCTTATTTTTGGTATGATGATGGTATATATCAACACTTTTAATGTGGTATTTTTATTTTTGCATATTTTCTCGGCCGGCCCTGGGATTTTTTTATATATCTCCTCTATTTGATGTTTCAATGTAAACACGGGCATAGTGATGATGATTTTTATTGAGAGCAAATGGCAAATAAAAAAAATAGCGTTTTTTTTTGTCAAACAATTGGAATATGGTTGTGTGTGTGTGTGTGCCATAAACAAACAAAGTTACAGCGATGACCCAAACAGAAAAATTCGATGGTTACACAATTTTGTGATTTCAATTTTGAGTTCGATTCGTTTTTTTTCGAAGAATTTAACAAAACAAAAAAAAAGAATATCGAATTATCCGAAAAAATTTGATGACAGGGTATCGAGAAAAAAAAATAGAAAATAAACCAATAATAGTTCAATTGTATAATATAATTAATTGATCAAACTTTCTCTTTTTCGTCTGTCTGTAATAATAATAATAATAATAGTGGTAATGGTAGTGATTTCCTTGTAATCAGAATCAACATTTTACATTCAATTTCAATTGAATGTTAAACATAGAATTTGAAGGTAAAGAAGACTTGGAATTTTGAAACAAAAAAAAAGTTTTTTTTTGTTTTCAATTGAAAATGAGTACAATCATCATCGAGTGAAAAAAAAGTAAACAATGGTAAAGAAATAAATAAACAAACTATACTAAACTTACTAGTCGATTGGGATGAATTAAATTGTTGAAATATTAGTAGTGACAATAATGATAAACTTGTTATGATGAAAAATTTTGATTGACCAAAATGATGATGATGGAATTGTTTTGTTTGTTTGGAATTTTTCACCGTTTTCATTACTATTATTATATGATCATGATAATGATTATGGTGTTGATGATGATTATTGTCGCTATGATTATCATCATTGTAATAATTGCACTTAATTTTGTTGAACTTTTTCACATCATCATCATCATCATCAGTGATAATTTTGACAACATTTATAATTTGCTGACCATGTGCTATATGATTATGATGATGATTGTGATGATGATGATGACCGGATGTAATTGATGGTGCCGGTGATGATGATGTGATGATGTGGTTATTATTATGACATTGATAATTATGATGAGGTGATGGTGTTGATGATAATGACAAAGAAAAAATGGCAGCAGTAGTATCAATGTTGTTGTTGTTATATAAACAAATATCACATTCAAATTCTTGTTGTTGATTCATCGATATAAATATGGGCGTTTGTTTGGTTGATTGATTGGTTGGTTGGTTGGTTGTGTATTTGATGTTATTTTCTGGTTAATTTAGTTGCTAATCAGTATTGAATCAGTTAAATTCATTTAAAAAATGATAATAATTTTTTTCGAAAATCAAGCAATTGATTGATTGATTGAAATGATGCCAAAATCATAGGAAAAAAAATTGACCAAATAATAAACCAAAATGAATGGCGATTATAACGCTAATACATGCGAATAGTTTGTGTGACAAATGACATCAATTTATCTGATGGGTCGAGATCTTTATAATTATTTTTTTTATATTTATTCTTGGAATTTGATTTTGGTACATCACACACACACACACACACACACAAACAAAACACGACATATAACAATAATAATGTTCCAGAAAAAAAACCATTCTCATCAACAACAAATCTTGTTGGTTGGTTGATTTTAGTTGTTTGTTGTTTTTGTTTTTGTTTTGATATGGGCCACAATGTGAAAAAGCAAACAATAATAACAACAGCAAATAGTAACAGAATGTGAAATTAATCTATGATTTTTATTCTTTTTTTTTGTTCGTTTCAATGTTGGTTGAAATAAATTGTAACCATTTTGAGTCCATAACATTTAGCTATCTCTTTCTATCTGGGTGCGTGTGTGTGTGTGTTCTCAATAATCATTCGAGCACTAAAAGTCCCAAAGACCATGATGATGATGATGGTGATGATCAACCATTGCCATGAACATCATCTTCATTTTCATCATTTCATTCTTTGTTGAGTTTCTTTTATTTTTATTTTATTTTTTTTTGTCTTCTTTTTGGTCTGTTTGCTGTTCTTATATTTTTGGGCAAATTCGAATTGAATGATGATAAGTGAATAGATAGAATGTGCATATACATACACAGTTTATATTTAGAAATGTCTTGGCTGATTAATAACCAAAATAATGTTCGTGTGTGTGTGTGTGGATGTATGTGTGGTTCATTCATTTAATACTTGACTGTTGTTTGATGGAGCATTGTCATTCGTAGAATTGTATTGAAACAACAACACCAAGAGAATTGAAAGAATGAAGAAAAAAAAATCATCAACGTTCATCAACCACACTGTTTCTTTTTTTTCTGATGATAAAAAAAGAAACACACACTGAGAGAAGTTCAATTTAATTCATTCAAAGTCACATTTCAATGTTGGAAACTTTTTTTTTGTTTAATTGGAATTTTATTGTTGATGTTTTTTTTCCGGATGAAAATCATCAAAATCGATGCATAATTATTGATGAAGGTGATTGAATTTGAAAAAAAATCATTGAAAAATACAATAATTTGATTTTGTTTCGATGCTTTAAACTTTACAAAAACACAAAACGATCAATTTTTTTTCATGATGAATTTTTAAATACAAATCGATAATATTGGTCGTCGTTTTTGTTGATAATGCTGATGATGTTGGCAAGAAAAATGTTTTGTGTATAATTGAAAAAAAATCAACGGAAAGAAAAAATAAAAAGAATTAGTAAAAATTATTATAGTGAAATGAAGAAAGAAAAAGAAATGAAAATAAATGAAATCAAAATGAATGAATGATGATAAACTCTATGGGGAAAAAGTGGAATTATTTTTCCCATGAATGATCCAAGCTTTGAGATTTATTTCAAAAAAAAAAAAATAAAAAATAAAACATCGTACTACTCATCATTGATGAAGGAATCAATGAAAATGGTTCCATTTAGTGTTAGAAAGACAAATAAAAGAAGGGAAAAAAATCATGCAAGCGGATAGGAATTTAGTCAATCAATTTGTCTTGCTTGCTTGCTAGATGGATGGATGGATGGCTGAATGATTTCAACGATCGAAAATTCTTTCAATTCGATTCGTTACTTATACATTTAGATAAATACAAATGTATTATCCACTAGAATCGTCATTATTAACACTTACAGATTTTTTGTTTTCCTAGGATTAATGATAATGATCAAAGTTGTCATCATCGTCGTCGTAATCGTAGCACTCGTTGATTATGATGATGATCAATATATTAGCCATTGGTATTGCATTTCTAATTTAAGTGAAGAGAATTTAAATCCATTTCATTAGAATTTTTGTCAATTTTTTTTTAAAAAAATTTTGTTTCGATTTAAAAGAGCAAGAAAAAAAATCTATAGAATAAAAAATGAAGAGTGTTGTTTGAAAAAAAAGAAAAAGAAAATTTTTATATTCAAAAAAGAAACAAAATAAGCCTGATATCTAGTGCAACACTGAATTCGAATGAAAAGAAGAAAAAGAAAAAAAATCCTAGTGACAGGCCACACTTTTGTTGTTGTTGTTGTTGCTGTGGTTTAAGTTTTAACCGAATTATTTTACAAATAGTTAACGCCCACACATTCCGATTTTTGATCAAAATCGATGATGTTGATAATGATGATGATGTAATTTAATATCTGTTTTATTTTTCTTTTTTTTTTTTTTTTTTGCTTTCCATACACTAACACAAGCACACACACACAACTAACAAAAAAGTTTTAGCTTTAAATATAATATAAAATGAATGAATGAATCAATGAATGGTTACAACAACAACAACAACAGTTATAATAATAATAATAATAAAAATGGAAAGAAAATCCAATAGAATTCAATTCAAGTTTTGTTTTGTGTCTCAATAATAGTAGAAGAAAAAGAAGAGAAATTCTGTTTGATTCTCTTTTGCTCTATGTGTGTTTGTCTATTTTGTATGGTGTCGACAAGTCAAATGGTAATCGGATTCGATCCAGAAAAAAAATCACCCTACAACAACAACAACAATAACTGAAAAGTAGCAACGAAAATTGAGATTCAAAATGATTCGAATGAAAAAGAGAGAGAGAGAGAGAAAGGAATAAAGAAAAAATGAGCAAAGATCAACTCTCCCATCACCACAATCACCACTAGCTTTTTGTTTACTGTACTACAAAATACCATAACAACAACAACAACAACAACAGCCATAAAAATTGGGCCAAAATGAAATTTGACAGTTAAATAGTCCGATAGGCCATCAAGCCATCATTCAGTCAAGTCAGTCGATCGGGGGATCAAACAAAACCAAACCAAAAAAACAAAATCATTTAATTTCAATGATGACAAAATTTTCATAAGAAATAATAAAGAAAAAACGAAATCAACAGAGGATTTGAGAAAAAAAAACAACAATGAGCATCCCATTAAACATGGCCAAAATCATTGATGAGTTTTGTTTTTTCTTTTTGCTTGCTGTCACTTATTTTTTTGATCTCATTACAATTCATTCATTTATTCGTTAAATAAATTTGCCGAACATCAAAAATAGTGATTGAATCAATACAAGCCACAGCGCAGACAATCAATTTTAATTATAATTGAACGATTCTTTATTCAGCTATCCTCAACAAACACATGCAAGAAAAAAGTACTCATTTTTTTCTCTGTATTCCAAATCAATTCAGATGTTCACTTCAATTCAAAATCTTATTGTTTTCGACATTTTTATTTTCAATAATAATGATGATGATGATGACAAAATAATATTTTCAACTGACAAAAAAAAATTGAATTTCTATTACTGACCACATGTTTCCATTTTTATTATTATTATTTGTTATGTCGTTTCAATGCAAAATATTTGTTTGTCATTTACTCAACACGATAAATTTGATGAAATGGAATGGAATTTGAATATTTTATTCCGCTTGAATATTTTTATTCTGCATTTTTCTATCAAAATGATCGATCAAAATAAAAAAAAGAAAAAAAATTTGAATGCAAAAAACAACGACAACAAGAATTTCCATCATCATCATCATCATCATCGTCACAGTCGTAGTTAAAGTCGACACAGAAAAAAAAAGAAAATGAGACAAAAAAAAGCGAAAGAAAATTGAAAGAAAATTGACTTGGAAATTCCAAGTGAATATCAAGTTCTCTTCGATTGTATCTACTTATCTGTTTGTCTTTTTTTCAAAAAAAGCATTACTTTTTGGAAAAAAAATATTTGCTGCCTGCTGTGGTATCGACAACATCAGCAGGCATCATGGAATCATCATCATCATCATCATAGTTTTATTAGGCACGTATCCGGACTCGAGAACCAAAAAAAAAAAAAAATAAGAGAAAAATTATAGACTATCCAAAGATTATTACTGCTACTACATCATTCTATGAATGACCAAAAGATAATTCAAAGTTGATTCAAAATACAACACTATAAACCTAAATCGTCATTATCATGATGGTCGGTCACATAAACAACAACAACAACAACAACAACAATAACTAGAATTAACATTGATTTACAATGCAACTGATAATGATGGTAAACAATTCTATTGTATGTATGAATGTTTTTTTTTACCATGAAAATTGCTTCATAATAATAATAATGACGAACAAAGAATGTAAAGAAAAAAAAATTCAATTTGTTTGATGAAAGTTTTTTTTTAGTGAAAATAAAATAAATCAAAAAATCTCACAGATATATAATATGATTATTATGGCCAATATAATGATGATGATGAAAAAAAAATTCGCAAATTTGCACGTACACTCATACTTTGCACGTATACACTCATAAAACGACAAATGAAAATGGAAAGAAAAAAAAGAATGAGAAAACGGTTATGTTCTTTTTAGCATGTTTAAATTGTAATGATCATTTTCATAATTTACAAAACTCATCGTGTATGGATTATTTAAAACGAATAGAATTTGTCGATAGATTATTACAAAAATTGAAACAAAAATGATAATATATCAGTTTCGTTGAATAGACAGGGCTTTTTCTCGATAAAAAATTACAATAAATGATAAAAGTTGTTGTCATCATAGACGATCACCCGACAAAAATGATTTTCAACACCGTTGTATACGATTGTATCATTTTGAATTTGATATAGTTGTCACACACATTTCTTGATAGAGAATAAAGAAAAAACGCGCCATTCATGACTTTTCTAAACAGACAGAAAAACATCGTGCAGAATTTATTTTTAAAAAAATGCAAATAAAAAAAACAATGATTGAATGCCATCAGGGACATATGCGTGTGAGAGAATAAAAGAAAAAAATGAGCAAGCCAAAAAATAGCTACTCGTTGCCTTGAAATAATGACAATAAATGATGTCGCAAAACGGTAACATTAAAAAAACAAGCAGAAAAAATTAACTTTTTAACGCAAAAAAAAATTCCGGTTGATTTCAACATCATCATAACCTTCACCGACATCACCATAGGGCATAGAATGTAATGAAATCGGAAAAAATATTTCAATTTATTAATTCAAACGATAAAAAAAAGGTGTTGATGAGATAAACATTATTGGAAGAGAGAAACTTTAGAAAAAAACCTAAACGTACGATGATTGATTTGATTTCCGATTTGGTAAAAATGAAATAGCGAAAAACTTTTTTTTTTATTGTTACAGTATTTTAAAACAAAATGATGTTGACACATGATGATGGTGATGATGACCACAAAAATAAAACTTTTTGAATTTTGTTTTCCACTGAAATTCGTGGATGATGCAATGACAAACATACATACATACACAAACAGTCGATAATATAAATCTATACAATCACTATTTTGAAGTGTTTTTTTTCCCGAAATAGTAAGTTATATTGATGAAGTTTTTTTCCCGTCATTGTCGTTGTTGTTGAGCTTTTCCTCTTCTGTTTTTGTTGTAAAGTTATTCTCATTGAATATGAAGAAAAAAAAAGTAAAAGACGAAAGAATTATCGAAATTGATCATTTGAGCCCCTTTATTATTATTATTATTATTATTGAATAGATGAATGTATGAATGTGTCGTTATAGAATCAAATAGAGAGAATGAATGAGAAAAAAAAATCCATCCAAATGAACGGAAATGAATGTTTAAATTAATGTCTTTTTCTTTGTCGATAGCTCTTTTTCGTGTACTGTTCGTTCATGATGATGATGATGATGATCTTAATTAATGGATTCACCAAACTGCTGCTGCTGCTTCTAGGGCTGAATCTATGAAGATGATGAAGACATTTGTTTTTTATTTTTAGCCAGATTTGATTGCGTTCTACAGGACAAATGTTGCATCCCAGAAAAAGAAAGACAGAGAAAGAGAGAGAGAGAGAGAGAGAAAAACCTACCTAATCTAATATGTAAAAGCTAAATTGCTATTCATTCATTTAATGAAAAACAATATTGTCATATTTTTCTGATTATTATATATTTTTTTCATACATTCATTTTCATATTTTTTATAATGGATGTGAGAAAAAAAAATGAAAATCACAAACATACACATACAATTGTTGTTGGATCCTTGAATGTTGGCTTCACTGTCATAATTCTTCGTATTTTTTTTGTTGTTGTTTGGATTTACAGATTATCATTGCAAAAAAATGCTAATATAGTGAAATACTTTGCCTGTTTTCGGGTAATTACTAAATCAATTTTTTTTTGTTTGGCTTGTCGTTTTTTTTTCTTTTTTTTTAATTCCTGAATCATTTTGTTTAATGGGAAATTCATCGAAAATATAAACAACAAAAAAAAAAAAAAAAAAAACAAACGGAATTACAAATACCAAAAATTGATCCAACAATGAACGAATGTTCGAATTCGAATAAAATTGAGTAACATTTTTTTCCCCAGAACACCAGAATAAGTATCGAAATTTAATTCAGGAGAACAAACAAACAAAAAAAAAAAAACAAAAATGACCAATGATAAACGGATACGGAGCCAAAAAATGAACACAAGTGAAAATAAAAAATAAAATTCCAATTTTCATACCATAACCACAACATTGTCATTTTAGTTATTGTTTGGGTAATTCACACTAAATTCCCTGAGGTGTGTATTGTTTTTTCTTGTCATATTGACCACACAGACTGACCAAAAAAAAAAAGCACAAAACTTTGAAAAAAAACAGAACATAGATATAATGCGGTCTGAAAAAAAAACTTTTTTCTCTTGTTCATTTTTCTGACAACCACAAAGCATCCAAAATGACAAAATCATTCGATTGGAGGGTTTTTTTCTTTTCCTTTCAAAAACGTTTCATTTAGCTTTAGCTAAATAGAAAAAAACTTTGACATCAGCATTGATTTTTTTGTAGCTAATTGGTGGTGATGATAATGATGACCGGATACTTTATTTTTACAATAATAATTTATATATGATTGTCATTCTGATAGTGATGATATGGGGCGTCAGTCAATTCATTACAATTATTATGATGATTATCATTTGATATCGATTTCAAAATAGACAACATTTATATTTGTTTGTCTGAAAATTGTTAATGATTAACAATTGGAATTGAACAATAACAATAAATAGCTAAAATAACATCAACCAACATGTACATACAGAATAATGTTACATTTTGCCAAATCATCTTACCAGAATATATCAATTTATTTAATGTTTAGTCATTGTTTCAAATTTTCTGTTGCTTTTGTTGTTGTTATTGTTGTTAACGATTTTTTTGTTCAAACACAAATACACAAAAACAAAGATAGAACAATGGAAAAACGTCAGTCGATTTATAAATAAATAAAAAAAATTGAAATAGGTTAAAAATGAGCAATTTACAACATTATTCAACGAATAAAAAATAATAATTTGCTTTGTAAAGAATAAAATAACTAAACTTTATTCTTAAACTGTTTTATATTGTATCATTTATAAAGGTTGGTGACATTGAATGAATAAATGAACAAACAAACATCACCAAACACACACAAACAAACACACACAGGATTGAAGTTAATGATGCTGATTATGATGTGGCTACTTTTTTAGTTTTGAATAAAAATTGAAAAGATCTTTGTTTTTGAGTTTTTGTTAGACATTTTATTAACTATTATGACACACAATACACAGTAAGCAATGAACAAAAGAATTTGTGACACAACCCTTTCTTTTTTGTCAAAAATAAAACTAGAGAATTTTCTTCTTTTTTTAAGCCAGATTTTAAACAAACTACTATTATTATTAGATAGTGGACATTGCGCACATTGACCAGAATTTTGTTGTTTTTGTTGAGTTTATATTCACTCGATGATGAAGAGCAAAAAGAAAAAAATTCAAGTCCAATCCAGAAAATCACAGAACCACGAATCATAGACAAATACAAAGATCATCAAATATTGCACATTATCAACAATGAAAATAACCCGAAAAAAAATGATCATCAAATGTTTTGTGTTGTTCTACACTCATGTCTGGTGTCAGAATGAATACTGTATGGATCCACATTGCATGTTTATTGAATGACTGGCTGGCAGGCATACAGCACATACATACATGCACACACACACACACACACACTTGGATTTCATTTCGTCGGCGTCCCTGGTTTTTTTTTCTCCAACGGAACAGTCGATTTCTCATTCGAGTTTGAGCTGAATCTAAAACCAGAATTCACATAACCAAACACACACACTTATGGTATATTTTTTCTGTAGAAAAAACAAGTTAAGGGTAAAATGTTTTCATTCTCATTTGTTTTGGCTATTCACATTCCATTCATTGGCGCCATTTCTTTTATATTATTTGCTTGAAGAAGTTTTTTGAAAATATAAAAAAAATATATATCTTTTCGGCTTTTTGAAGAATCATGTATTCATTCCGGTTTTATCACATTCAGTGTGTCTATCACCAAGACAAATCTTTTGATGATGATGATGATGATGATACTTTTTTCTCAAGCAAATCATATGAAAAATGAGTTTTTATCTCTCTTTTTTTCAAAAAATGACGATTTTGGCACTTTTGAAAAGAAAAAAAAATTCTTGGAATCATCTCATAGTGTGTATTTGTGTGAGAACAAATGCAATTCTTAATTTTAAACATATTCAAACTTATCAAATAATAAAATGGAAAAAGAGTAAATTTTTTCCATTTAAGCTTTTGTTTTTCTAACGGGAAAAAATGGAAATTCTTTAATCGAAATTTTTGAATTTTCATCTGATGATGATGATGGAAGTAATGATTTTTTTTCGATAGTTTCTTCGTCACGAAGAATCTAGAATTTTTTTTTTTTGATTCATTTTATCCAAAAATGATTGTAAAATGTATCACGTCATTTTAACATTTGAAAAACATGGTTGTCAATAATCATTTGCGTTCTTCACTTTGTTGTGAGTTATTTTGTTTGTGGTAATAGTAATAATAATAATAATGGTCAGCCAGCCAGCCATCATCATCACAAACAACATACACACATGCACACATATCATAAACAAATTTATTGAAAGACACATTTTCCAATTTTTATTTTCACGGATATTTTTATTCGTGGCCGCCAGTCACGCTTGTTTGTTGTTGTTGTTTTTTTTTACAATCACAATCATCCGATTCAATGATGATACCCAATGGATGATATTAAGATTTTTTTTTTTTTTTTTGGTTGTTATCACATCAATATTACCACATCTTGTTTGGTTGTTGTTTCGATATTATTGTATTGGCCAAAAAATAAAAACAGAAAATATAAAACAAGCCCAATCCCTCGAATCATACATGATATACAGTTTTTAATATTTTTTATTTTGTTTTTTGTTTTGTTTTGTTTCTTGCCATGTGAAACTTTATATATATTCAATATCATGATGATGAGTGGAAAATTTTTTCTTCACATATTCTTTGTTATTATTATTATTATTATGGAACTATTAGATATCCTAGGTTTCAATGTTTGTTTTTTATTTTGTGGCAAAAATAATTTTTTTTTTTTTGGTTTTGGTATTTTTTTTTCGGCCACTTTCGTGTTTTTTTTTGGTCATCCAAAAATGAAAAAAAACGAATAGATTTAAACGCTAAAATGAGACACATACAAGAAATTCATGTTTATTTCTTAAAGATAAATGGCCAAATAAATAGAGAATTGAATGGAGCCATATATAAGAAAGTGAAAAACAGGAAAAAAAATAGTGCTAAAAACGACCGATCGACCGACCGACCAACCGAACAATATGAGCCATCATTTTCCATTCGATGATGATGATGATGATGATCCACGATGAAAATGAAATAGATGGCCTGATATATATGATAGACGAGAGAAAGTAGTGGGTGGGGGGGAAAAAACATATATAAAGGACCAATAATTTTCTTGTTTTTATTTTTTTTTTTAGGTTGTCAATTTGAAAATTTTCTCTTGCATTCAATCTTTTTACAAATAATCTATAATAATAATAAAAATAACAATAACAACAACAACAACAACAACGACATAAATTATATGATCAAGATACAAGAGGAAGTTAAAAAAAGTTGATAACACCATCATCATTATTGATGTTGTTGTGAAAAAATATTACAACCACATATATTTCTGAGATTAGCTAGATCTGAATGAATAAATGAACGTACTGGTATTTGTAATGTATATATATATATTACAATGGATAAAAAATTGTGATAATCGATTAATCGACATCTATTCACAAACACAATGTTTTTGATGCTAACAAATTATCAAACTACATTTTTTTCCCGTAATTATTATTCAATAATAATCATAATTTCATGCAAATTGCTTACATCATCATTGATATATCTGTGATCATCATTTTTGATTATCGGTTATCATTATCCATTGTCATTTTTTTTCTAAATAAAAAAAACCTCGAAAAAAAACTTGGCATGATTTTTTTTTTGAATAATAATTTAATTAATCTCATTTGCTCTAAATTAGGATTCTGTATTGTAAACGGTTGCATAATAAGCAGCAGGGATTCTTGTATGTCCCTGGTTTTTAATAGCTATAGTGGTTATCTTGCCGTTGTTGTTGACATGAATGACAACCAAGTCAGAATAGATAATCATCCACATTGGGTCGATGTTTGTTTTTTGTTTTTAAAAACAATCCTAAAAAAACATACGCAAAGGTTTTGAAGATAAATACGAAAAAAAGCTTTAAAATCTAGTTCTTTCTTTTTTTAAATCTCCAAAAAAAAGAATCCAGAATTTCTTTTTCTCATAAAACCAGGAACAAAAATTGTCTTTTTCTTTTTTTTTTTTTTTTTTTTTTGGTTAAGATTAATTAATCAATGGCCTTCATCATCCTCATAATTTGTGTATCCTTTGGGACACTTAGACATACATACTGTATGATATATTTGAAATAATATGCTACTTTTCATAAGAAAATATTCTTACAACATCTAAACACACACACATACACACATTTTGTGTGTTTTTTTCACTTTTCTTTCCCTTCGGCTTGAAGTAATTGTTTTGTTTTTTTTCTCTCTCTCTCTCTCTCTCTCTCTCTCTACTCATTAATTATTATTAATTTCATGCTTCATATGGTTTACCAGAAAAAAAGAGAGAAAAAAATTGTAACCGAAAAATGTTATATAAATAAAGCAGTGGCGGTGGAAAAGGAAAAAGATAAAATATATGTTTCACATTCATTCAAATATGCGTCATTGTTGTTAATGTTATTGTTATTGTAAGATGCAAAACAATAAGAATATATATATATTTGCAAAATAAAACAAGACAAAAAAAAAACATATGTAACGACCATCCAATGATGATGGATTTTGATTGATGAGCTCATATATACGGTAAAAAAAAGCGTTAAACACAAACAAAGAGAAAACAACAAAAAAAAATTCAGTTTTACCCGGCTGGTTGTCTGGCTGCTGCTGCTGCTGCTGGTTTTTCAATCAAAACATACCGATTGATCAACAATAACTAAACAAAATATACAAATAAAACATGTTGTTGTCAACACTGTTTCAATCAGCAGCTAGATACCAAAAAAAAAAAAAAAAATTTGCACATACATACCGAAAATGATTATAAAAAAAACACGTTGAAACGATAACGATAACAGCAACAAAAATAATTTTTCTCATTTAACCAAATGGATCTATTACCATCACATCCATTAATTAAGGATTAATATCGATCGATCGAGATTGATCGATCGAAATGGATCAAATTTGAATGAATTGTTTCAACACCACCACAAAAAAAACACTTTATGTCTTGTTGAACCATTTTATAATTTTGGCAAAAATTGCACCCACACACAAAATTCCAATGAAATTATCAAAAGATAATCAGATGGCTGGATTATTTTCATTCAATTTCATTTCCCATTAAACATTTAGAAATTTCCATTTCACAAAAAAGTAAAATTACCAAAAATTTATTTTCTATCAATGTGATACACTTTTTTGGGATTTGAAAAAAAAAATTTCTCAGCAATGGAAAAGTTTTTTCCTTGTCATCATCTGTTCACTTTGACAAAAATCCAGAAAAGATCAGGTTAACAAAAAATAAATTTTTTTTTTGTGGTAAAAAGTTTCATTATCAAATTTGAAAATGTCGATTGAATTTCATATATGAATTCATTAAACATTGTTATCCAGCCATTTTAGTCATTTGAATAATCCACGCGAGTGGGTGTGTGCCCAATATTAATTTATTTGAAAAATAAAAAAAAAGAGAAAAATACATGGAAAAGTTTTGCAACGAAATAGTAGTCGCATTAAATATTTCAAACAAAAAATATTTACATTTAAAAATCAACAACATTGTTTTTAATTCATTATTTTTTATTTGTTTGTTCGTTACTACTTTAGTACATACTGTCATTAGCAACTTTTTATTCTTTCATTAAAATTCATGTAGAAAAGTGTAAAATTCTCCACATACACACACACACACACACACACACACACAAATAATGATCGAATTTGCTTCCTAAAACCTTATGACAACAAAGTAAATCCTATGAATGTTTGTATATAAAACATGATGCTATTTTTTTGTATCAAAAATCAACTACAACTGACAACTGACAACAACAACTCTTTGCATGATTATGATGAATGATTCCTTTTTTTCATAATAATGATAAATTACTGTTTCATATGATTTGAAAATCAATTTTCAGCTGATTAAGTTAATCGAGAAATAATTATCAATAGAAAATCAGTTCGATATGATTGTGATATTCGTATTTTTTTTCCTCTTCTTTAATTAAGCACAAAATCTTCAAACTGGTGAAAAAAAAAACTTAAACTTCAAAGATTAAAACACTGTCATTATTACATTTCTAATTAATTGAGTTTCCTTTCGAATTTTTAGATTTGAAAAAGAAAAAAACTTTGATTCATGGAAAGAAAAGCCCAAATTTCAATCTCAACTGATAATTGACCTTTTTTTCCTTTCCAGATTTCCAATTCTAATTGATTTGATTTGATTTGTTCTGACTGGTAGAAATTATTTTCATCACAAAATTTTTCTTTTAGCCTTTAATTCTGTGTTTTTTCTTCAATTATTTGATTACAAAATCAAATAGAGAAAAACAACAACAACAAAATTTCATTCGCTGATTAAACTCAGAATACTTGAATTCGTCACACACACAAAAACATAACCAATCACTTGTGTTTACAATCAAATCAGAAAGGATTCTTGAGAACCAAAACAACAAAAACAAAAACAAAAAAAAATTTTCAAAGAAAACAAAAATTCCTATCGTTGCTGCTGCTGTCGTTGTTTGACTGACGCAATTATTCCAGAATGCAGAATTTTTTTTTTGAAAGAATCTCTTTTAAATCTTGTGAAAAAAAGAAAGAAAAAAATATAAAAATGGCTGTGAATAGAATTTAATAAGTGGCTATATATATCATTTTATGATACAAACAGAAAAAAATCCAGAATTCCTTTTTCTGCAATTTATTCTTTATTTATTCTCCTTCAACAACAACAACAACAGCTCAATCCATATTTTCAATTTTTTTTTCTGAATTTTAAATTCACCAATCTTTTTTCTTGTTGAAATGGTCACACAATGGAAGGCAAGAGGAGAAAAAATTTAAAGATCAAGACTCCCAAAGAATTTTTTGTTTTCCATATAAATCCAGCCGAAAAAAAGCAATCTATATTTACATACATCATGAATGAATATTCCTTTTTGTTTTTACTTATACAAACGCACACTTTCTTATAAATAAAATGACTTGGCATTAACAGAACAAAAAAAAAATAAAAAAATAAAACAAAACAACACAACCGACAGTATCAACGACAAGATGATTGAAAGAATAAAAGATAGATAGATAGAAAAAAAACAAGTTAAAATTCTCAACACACACACACACACACACACATATGAATATAGTAACAAAACTGAATCATTGAATCTGTCTGTTGAAGAAATTGAAGTCAGCAAATCTAAAACTATCTGACTGTTATTTCAATATAGTAGTTCAATTTACTGATATAAACTAGCTATAACTTTGGCCATTTTTTTGTGTGTGAATTTATTCCAGACATTGAAAATGGGCCAACTCATCAAACATCATCATCATCAGGAATCATGAATGATCAAAAAGACCACTAAAATAATCATGTCTATTCTATACTGTATTTGGGTGTGTGTGTGTGTGTGTGCTAGTGATATTTTCCAATTCGATAAGAAATAAATTACATTCAAATTTCAAATGAATCATCAAATGGCAAATTCCTTTTTTTTCAAAAATGATTCAAACCAAACCAAACCAAAAAAAAAAATCAAATGTCATATCATATTATTCGTGTTGTTTTAATATATTTTTGCTTTTCTGTCTGACTTTTCCAATTCAATTTTAAATCGAGAAAAAGGAAAAAAAATTTTTTGTGAAATTTAAAAAACTGATTCGCATAGTGTTTTTTTCTAAAAAATAAGCATAAAGAATTTGATTCGAAATCAAAATGATGTTGAGTGTGTGTGTGTGTGTAGGTCAGGAGCTTCTGAAAAAATTTTTTTGACTGACATAAATCAAATTGATACTCAACAACACTAGTAAAGGAACCAGAAAAAAACCCCATACACTTTATACACATTGCATTTTCCACCACTATTTGTGCATCGAAATGCAATGTAATGAAAGGGCAATAGAGAGATTGAAAAAATTTCATTTGAAATTCCATCATTCCAATTCCATCATCGATATTTGAGTGTGTGATATATATTGTTATTGGCCATAAGTGATGTTAATTTTCTTTTTTTTTCTTTTCAATATGAAATCAGTGTTTGAGAATTTTGAATTGAAACCATTCTCTATACACCGATGCACACACACACACACAAGCAAGCACAGAAGCAGACACAGAATTTGAGAGAGAAAGAGAAAAAAAACTTAAAACACAAGTTATTCATGAATTAATAATAATAATAGTGAATCAAATATCGATAAAAACACATCAATATATTTTTTTCTCAATCATTTTTTGTTTATATCTGAACGATAACAACAACAACAACAACAACAACACGATGATGATGATGATGATGATGATGGAATAGTATGAGAGAAAATGAAAGGTTGTCTCTATTTGTTTCATTTGCTCTTCATTCATCCATCTTTACAATCATTTTCCATTCAATATACATTACTATCAGTATTATTATGAGTTTTGATTTGAACGGAAGTTTGGAATCAACAACAACAAAAAGCAATAGATGGGAAAAATAATAAGAAAAGAAATAAAATCATCATCATCCATTTCATTTCATTTCATTGCATTTTTATTCCATTACATTCATACATATATTGGATTGGACAAAAATATAAAACGCAGGATATGTGCATCTATTATCTATTCATCAAGGTTTTCTTTTTTTTCCCATCGATTCTATCCAAATCATCATCATATAAAATGAACATGAACAATTGTTGTTATATATATTATTATTATAATCATAATCATAACTTAATATAATGATGATGATCATGTATTCTCCATTTTTTTTTCATCTCCACTTTAGCCATTGTTATTTTTCTTCTTCTTGTTTCTCGTAACAATCTAGCTAGCAATGACTAGAGAAAAAAACATTCAAAGAAATTGTAATTATTCATCATCATCTGTCGATAAACATTGTAATTTTATCTTGTTTTTTTTTCATATTGTTTGATTGAATTCAATGGAATAAAATTGATATTCAAACATTGTTCTTTAACCTTTTCTCTATAAATGTTTTTGAAATGATTATGATGATGATGATGATGATCTGTTTTTCTGTTTGGTTTAGTTTTTCAATATAATCATTACTTACTTATTTTTATTCAAAATTCGTATATTTGTTGTTCGTGTGTACATTTATATAAATTAACTATTCATCAAACATATGATGAGCATCATTGACCCATATAGCATAAATGATAATAATAAATTGTTTATATCGGTCTACGTGCGTGTGTTCACATGAAACTTTTGTTTATAATCATTTTATATTGAAACATAGTGAAACACACAACCACACCGGAAATAATGGGTTGAATATCATTTGTAGGTGAGTGTTTGCAAAAAAAAACCAACCACCACTACAATTCAACATCCATTTCGCCGGAAAAAAAATCAAAAATAAAATAGAGTAACCCGTTTTTTTTTACTGTTTGATAAATAGAAAAATGAAATAAATATATCTATTTTTATTTCCACAAAAAAAACCAGAAAGAACCAGAAAAAAACCTTTTTATATATTTGTCTAAGCTTTTTTTTTTTGCTTTGTTTTGTTTTGTTCAACAAAGTTCAACATTGGAAAAAGATTTTTTTTTTCTCTTTATTCTTCTTTTTTTTTCATTACTTTTTTTTCTCAAACCTTTCATCCATTTCATTTCATATATATTTTTTCTTGAAGAATAACATGCAATATTTGCAATTTGCACAGCATTTGATGCAATCGTTGGCAGAAAAAAAAATTTGCAAAAAAAAAAAAGAAAAAATTCCTTTGAATTTCAATTCGGACTCATTCAGTGAATAATAATGTATGTGTGAGAATGACTGACATGTATTAAAAAAAATTTTTTTGAACAAAAAATATCGTTTTAAATCCGATATATATGATGAAACCATCATCATTCAGTTGAATAAAAACAAAAAAAAAGTGGAAAAAAATTGACGGTTGATGTGTGTAATGTGAAATTTTTTTTTTGCAACTTAAACACATACACACACTCACACACAATCTAACAACAATAACATTAATAATGATGATGATGATACAAAACTAGAATTCTTGAATCAGAATCTAATAATAATTTACGCAAGAATAGAAAATTACACACACAAACACACACACACTTACATGTGAAGGGCGCTTTTTTCAAGATATTCTATATATGGAAAAAATAGAATCTGTTTGTTATATTATACTCGATGATCGTTTATTGGATATTCATAATGATGGTATGTTTTTGAGCATTTGATGATGATGATGATTATAATGTGTGTGTATAATATTAGTTGATGATGATGATGATAATAATTGATAGTTGGTTGGTCTAAATTTGTCCCTTTTTTTCAATAATAATAAATGGCTTTCAATACCGTTTTGCCGATTGTATGACACATTTTTCTTATATGATTCTTTTGGTTTGTTTGAAAAAAAAATCATGACACCATCAACTATGATCATCTGATGATCATTGTGATGCTGATGATGCTTTTTTTCAAGTCCCCTATAACTATGGTATAGTTTCGAAAAAAATGTATCATTTGGAATTTGATCTCAGATGTGAATATCTTATTCCTAGAGCTTTAGTTCAATAATAATAATGATCATTTTCATACATTTTAAACACACACACACACACACACACACTCATTGATAAGTGGCAATACTTGAATACATAGAATTTTTAACCATAGCTTTCTCTTTCTCTCACTCATGTATAAAAATTCATTGTACACCAAATAAATGCAAAATTTAGAACCAAAAAAAAAAATAGAGAAAATCTATATTATAGATGGCCTATGTATTCAAATTATTTTTTATTCTTGAAAAAAAATAATGTCACACTAAGCGGCAGAATCGGCTGCTAGCACAAATCATAACCTATTAGATGAATCATTTTTCTTAACATTTTTTTTTCATTCAGATTTTCCACTATTCCGGAATATCACGAACCAAAAAAAAAAAAAAAAATGACAGAGTAACAGTAATAATAATGATAATAATAATAACATACAGAATCACATACATCATCATTTGTAGCAATAGCGACAACAACAACAAAGAATGGTCCAAAAATAAACTTTTGAATGTCCAGAAATTGAAAATGATGAAATTTGAATAGTGAATAAATAAACGATCATATTCTTCAATGATGCGAAACTTTGAATATATATATATAGATAGATGCATTAGAATGAAATAACTATGGACTAGTAAACGATATCAAGATATAAAAGAATGACATCAATTTGATGAATATTTTTGTTGAACCACAACAACAACAACATCATCAACAACAATTTTTGTCATAAATACCGATATGATTTAAATAAATTTTTTATATCCGGCTTCTCTGGTTTGATTTGATTTTTAGTTCATACTTCCCTCATCTTTGTGTTTGTGTGTGTGTGTATGTGTGTATGAATGAACACATTGCATGACTATTATCATTCATGTATAATGGTGTGGTGTGATGTGGGGTCACTTAGACATACCAAATAACCAAAAACGAAGAGATTCTTTCCTATGAAGAAAAAAGTTTTTTTTTCTAGCCAGAAAAAAAACACAATGCTTGTTATATGATGCTGATTATTATTATTATTATAATTCATAGAAAAAAACCGATCATTGTACATGATACTAAGACAAACCAGAAGAAAAAATCAAAAGAAATATAAAAATCCAGGAGAGAAGAAAAAAATTTTTTTTTTTTGAACGATTTGCCGAATCCATTCAAGCATCGAAATACCGACATCGACACACAGATACACATATACAGCGAAACTAAATCTACCGACACAACGAGAAAAATTGACTTCAAACACTGTATATACACATAAAATGAACGGAGAAAAATCGACATCAATAAAATACTTCCCCCTTCATACACACACACACATAGAGAGAGAGAGAGAGAGAGAGAGGAAACAACGTAAAAAAACAAGAATGAAAACTGGAAGTGAGGAAAAATAAATCGATCCAATTGGATTCTATGAAACCGTGGAAGGAAACAAAAAAAACATTATGCCAATTTGTCTTGTTCGTCTTTTTTTTTCTCACTGATACTCACTGTCTGCCTGGTTGTTCATCCACTTTTTTTTTCTTTTGTTATTGTCATTGTTGCACGCATTATATTCTGGAATCAATGTGTCACACTATGAATCTGTTGTTGTTATTGTTATTATTATTATTATTATTGGAATTCATGATGAACAAATTTGAAAAAAGTTACAAATTTTAGCTGTTGTTTTTTTCGTTATTTGCATGTAACAAATAATGCTGAATTTTGTTTGTTTGTTTGTTTGTTTGTTTAGAAGAAATACCCACGAGAATAATTCAATGGTGAAATTTTTTTTCCTTTCGCAGAATATGAAAATCAGCAGCAATTTTTTTTTCAAATTATCGCGCCTTTATTTTTGTATCTCAGATACATTTGCATGTGTAAATAGCGTTATGTCTTTTATGATTAGACCGCTCAACCAATCACTCAAACATGTGACCAAAACAAAGATTTTTTTTAGCGCGTCTTTAGCACGTACATTTGTTTGATTGATGGTTATTTTGATCTGATTTTTTTCCCTATTTAATTCAATTATTATCAAGATTTTCAATTCCAAATATACATTAAATTCATCCGAGAATATTGAATTTTTTATTTTGGTGGCTAAAATGTCATTGTTGAATGAGAAGGAAACAATCGACAATGACAATGATACCCGTGATGATATTCGATCACAAGTATCAAGATTATTGTCAAAGTTTTTCGATGAAGATAATGATAATCGATCCACAACCAACACTTTTGTTGGCTGTGATAATAAACAAAAATTGAATGTCGATGACCATCACCACAACAATGGCCAACAACATCAATATTCGATTGGTGAAGTCAAGAATTTTAATGAACAACTACGCAATCAATTGGAACGAATATTTGATCGAAATGAAGAGCTACAGGAAGAATTACAACTACATTTACAATACAATAGACAACTATTGTTAGAAGTTGAAAAGTTTGAACAATTCAAAAACGAAATAGACCAATTGACTGGCGATGTACACAGTGACGAAGAATCACAATCAGAAAAACAAATCGAAAACAACAAGGAAAATGACTGAAGAAAAAAAAACATCAAATGATTCTACTTCGAATTTTGTGATTTCAAATTGCTCAATTGGTTGTTGATATTGATTTCAAATTTTTCAATTTTCAAATAATAAAATTGTTTTTTTTTCTCTTTTAAAGTTATTCGATTTTATTCTCGTTGGTCAATTTCAGTTCGTTCATCACAGAATATTGGTGATTCCAGGATCAAAGTCGTTCAGATCATTTCAAGCATAAAGATAACGAACAATTCGATTTGGTTTTTTCTCCTATATATTGAACACAGAAAAAACAAAACACCCTCATTCATACTATTCAAAAGTAATTTCCAACCCTATTATCATCATCATCAAAAGTAGAAACACAAAAAATAAAAACAATGTAATGATTATTTAGGAATCAAATGAATTTGTGACAAAATCAAAATGGCCCATTGATGATGATGATGATGATATTATATTATTTTATTGGAAAATAATGATCCCTAACACTTGAAGTTATATTTTTCTGTTTTGTTGTTTTTGTTTCATGTCATCATTCTTTGACAACACCAACAACAACACTTCAACAAATTGTAACAAGAAAAACATTCTGTCTCATATAAAAAATTATCATAGAATTTGGTCAGAATTTTATTGGACTATCAATTGATGTTTCAAAATCATTGTCCGATAATGATGAAGATTGTGGTGGTGGTGGTGGCAGCATTCTGGCCAAACTTAAATTTTTTTCTTCCTACAAATTTACACTGTTTCAATGAAAAAGCATCATACAGAATAACACAATGTTCCAAACACACAAGATTCTACTGCCAAGATAAATTGAGCAATCGTTTTTCATCAAACTAACTACTGCTGCTTCGCCGTGTTTGATATGGTTGATTCTTTTTATTTTTTCAATGTTCTTTCTTGATTCATTCTAGAATTGGCGGGGGTTTTATTCTTTGCTTAGTGTTTTCACATTGTGCACATTTACACGCCACACCATCACCATTACTGTGTTTGTATGGCAAGAGGAAAAGAGAACCGACGACGATCTGAACTATTATGTCGGTTTCGTTTCCTTTGATTTCATTTCATTTCATTCCACATAGCCAAACTATTCTAGAATCATCATCATCATCATGATATCACATACTTGAATCTCTGACGTTTATTTTTAAATAGTAATAAGATAGATATAGTGATCCTTATTGTTCTGTAAGTGTGTGTGTGTGTGTGTTGGGTTATTTAGTTATATTTCACTTTTGTCCATTTTTCACTAATACAGTCATTCAATTCAATTCACTGATGATGATGATGATGATGATGATGAGAAGCTGTCCAGTGTGTTTAACTGGTTCATGTATTCCCATTTATATATTTCGAATAATAAACTATGTATGTGTGAGGGTTAGGATATTTTCACATTATTCGAACCAGAAAATCTAGTTAGTTAGTTAGTTAGTCTAGTAGTTGGTTATAATGAAAAAAAAAACGGGCAATGAAAAAAAAAAATAGAGAATTGATGTTTTCAATTACCGAAAAAAAGAAAAACGACCGAGAGGACAAGAGAGAGATAGAAATGTGCGTTCGACACACAAACAGCTACAACTATATCGCTGATCGAATATCGGATATAGATGATTTGGATGTTACCAAAAAAAAAAAAAAAAAAAAATAAAAACCGCCTGATCCAACAGCATCAGCAGCATTGGTAGAAATGGAGAAAAAAAATGTGAAACAAAACTGAAACCGGAAATTCCTATCCGGTCGATCCACTATTATTAGTGTATTTTTTTTGTTACAATTATATTTTTGGATCTATTCTTCTATTGTTGAGTTACAAAGCAGTTTATCGAAACCATTTTTTTTCTGTTTACCGCTGAACAACAACAACAAAAAACAAAAAACAACAACAGGAAAGTATTTCGTCTTTTCAATTTATATAGATTTTGTTTTTTGTTTTTATCACTAAAATAAAGTTCAGCCAAAATCAACAACAAAAGTTTTATCTTTATAAAACTAACAACGAATAGAAAAAGAAAAACAACTAATAAATTTCGAGATTTTCGTTTCAATTTCATTCAATTTTTTTAGTTTTAGTTTTAGTTTTTTGTATTCTGGATACAAATAAACAACAAACACAGTCAGTGTTTACACACTAAAACAGCCATGTGTGTTGTGAAAAGGGATATTATTCCTGGTTCTCAGTTCACGTAATTTTTTTTGGTTTCTTAAATAAAATAATAATAACAACGACAACGACGACGACGACGACGACAATTGAGAGATGGACGAGAACTAAATATAAATGGAAAGAGATATTCTTTTGCGTTTTAATTTAATAATATATTTTCAACAAACAAATAACAAAAAGGTGATGAAATGTAATACACACACACACACACACACACACACCTTTTATATAAATTCTTGTTTCAGATTTTTCTCACACATTCTCATCATAGTTATTATTATTTTTTCAACAATTCTTTTCATCCATTCTTTTCATTTTGGCCATATATATCATACAGATTGAGATTTTTTTTTTAAATATTTGTCCAGAAACAAAAATCCAAATCCATTGGATTCATTACATTTTGTTTCAATTTTTATTTTTATTTTTTATTGTTTATTTTTCTTCACACAAATCCATTTTTTTTGTCGTTGTTTTTGTTGTTGTTGTCGTTTCTTCATTCTGCAAAATAAATTCATAAATCTCTTAAATCTTCAATCGTTCAAGATTGTAATAAAGAACAAAAGATTTTTTTTCCGAAAAAAAATGGAAAAGAATCAAGTGAAAAAATAAAATTAAAATCTCATTCGAAAAAAAAAATCAAACAAAACAAACCATTTTTGTTTTAAAACTTTTTTATATATTATATGTTTGTACCAATATGATACAATCATTTATATTCGGTCCTATTTTCGATCGATTCCATTTTACATTTTGACCATCATCATCATCATTCGATCGAATCGATTGATTGATTCTCAATATCTTCATATTTTTTTTGTCTATAATTCTTAGCGATTACAATTCTCCCTTTTTTTTGACAAACAAACGACAATATCAACTTTATCTCATGAATCGCAATCGGAATTGTTTCTGATTTCTATTTTTTTTCCTGCTTTCACTATAGTTGTTGTTGTGTTGGCTGATCCATTGACATTGACAACAGCAAAGAGAGAAAGAAATCTTTTTTTTTTTTGGCCAATTATTCATCATCATTGGTCTTTGTCGTCGTCGCTGTTTTTAATCTTTGTTGTTCCAGATAAAATGGACCATTTCGGATAAGTTTGTCTCATGTTGATGAGCGACTAAAGAAAAATAGATTAGATTAAACCAAAACTAGAGAAAAAGAAAACGACTAAGAATGACTATGAAAAATGCCGGATGAATTTCTATAAAAAAAAAAGTTTTTTTTTTTTTGCAGCCACCACCATCATCCCCAGAATACTTCACATACATGAATCATTACTAACCAAATGATTATGACGTCGTATGGTTGAATCAAAAAAAAAAAAAAAAAAAATTCTGTCTCTCCATTTTCCAGTACCAATCTTAGCCTGCCACTATCATTGTTCCGAAATTCACATACATCAAAGTTTTTTTTTTTTTATTCTTTGGATAACATTCATTGACAAAACGACAAATGTGAAACATTATGGTTCGTGTTATTCTTTCATTCCGTATTGTTATTCTTTCCTACACACACACACACACACACACACACACAATGAATAAATATGAAAAAAAACGATGAAAATTTATAATGAATAATAATAATATTTTCTGAAAATCATTTTTCATGATCGTGATAATAGCTGAATATGTGTGTGTGTGTGCATGTCGCACCAATGTTTTTTTTTCTATTCTCTATATATCCTGTCATTATAATATGGTATATTTTTTTCTCATACAAAACAACAACATTATCGATTTGTTTGAATTTTTTTTTGGTATGTCGGTTTCTTTCTTTCTATTGTTTGATTCTTCATATTTGTAGTGAAAACCAAAAAAAAAAACCAATAGTTCAATTAGTATATTTTTTTTTCTCTCTCTATTGTCATCATTATTGTTAGAATTGAATGTTGGATGAATGTTTTCCGCACAATTCGTGTTTGAATGATATGAAAAATAGCAACCAAAGTAAAAAAAAAAATTAAGCTTCAACACTGGCGGTCGGTCCATTGACTAATCTAACATGGTTGAGAGCAGTAGCGAAAAATGAAAAAAAAAAATTAGAAATGATCGTTCAGATTTTTTTCCAGAAGAATATCAATAAAATGATCCATCCAAACATGATGATGATGATGATGATAAGCTTTGGATAAGATTTTTCTCAATGTTTCAAATGTTTTCAAATATTCGACCCAAATCACAGTTATAATAATGATAATAATAACCAGAGATTTACACTTTCTCTCTATCTCTCTGTATATTTATTTATCGATTGATTTTGTGATATTCTCTCTCTTTTTTTTTGATGATAATGATCATTATGCGGAAATGGCAAATGGATGTGGTGGGTGGTTGGTTGGTTGGTTGGTGACTGCTGGATGGGCGATTCTTTTGTGAAGGATTTTTTCTTGCAATACAATTTCGATTTACAATCAAACATCTTCATCATCAATATATATGAGTTAGAAAGATGATGATGCAAAATCTATTTACAGAATTCAAATTTTTTTCTTTCTTTCTTTTTTTTGTTTTGTTTTGTTTTGTTTTGTTTTGAATTGTATATACTGACCACCATCACCCGCTTGTTGACCAGATGTTTTTTCTCTCTTTCTCTCTATATGTTTGACATAAGTCTTGATCATAACACATATCAAGTGACGATAAATGGTGTTTGAGATGCGGCAGCAGCAGCAGCAGCGTCATTGAATGTTTTATGTATGTTTGAAATAGATAAATGAATGGATGGATTGATGAAATTGACCCGATTTTTTCCCGTTTTTTTGTTGTTGTTGTTGTTGTAGTTGAAAACTTTTTTATTATTAGAAGTTTCTTAGTTGTTTGTCGAAATACACATATAACAATTCTGCATGTGATGTGTTTATATATTGTGCTTATCATGGCAGAATTTTTTTTTGGTTATATTGGTTGATTCTTATTCTTGTTAAAAATGACCAGTAGTATAGTAAAGTGTTGAAATAGAAAAACATCACATTTAAGCTATTTCTACTCATGTTTGTATTTCTAGATATTCTGTATTTTTATAATTGATTCTTGTATATAATTGGAACTTTCAATGTTTGATGATATAGAGTTGATAAAATGTTGCCATTCTCACTGGTTATTGTTGTGTTTGATTTTTCTAACATAAAGAGTCTTATATCTTTTAATGGAAATCTATCATCAACAAATACGAAAAAAAAGAAAGAATAGTAGCCGGCATATATCCTACATGGTTTATTCTTTTTTTTTCTTTCTTCGGGCACATTTACTTTGATGAATGATCATTTCATTTTGTAACCATCAGAAGTAGCAACAACAACAACAATAAATTCAATTCTCGTTAAGGTTTTTTTTTCATATTCTTTTTGATGATTTTGCACAACAAATTTCAACAATGAATATAATCTAAAAAAAATGAATGAATAAAATAATGATGGAAAATCAAGGGAAAAATGTAAGAAATTTTCCATTGATTCAAATGTCTCAACTTTCATGATAAATAAAAGCAAAGTGCTTCAATAGTTTTTTGTTGCTGTTGTTGCAATGAAAATGGTTATTGATGATGATAATTATCATTATTGATAATTATTATTATTATTATTATTTGGTGAGATAATCGATTGAATCAATGGAAAAATACCACCAATAACATAATCGATGATGTCTTTCATCATCATCATCATCATCAACAACAAGAAAAAGAATCAGATCAAATTGTAATTATTGTGCGTATAAAAAGAGACCCATAGATAGATAATAAAAAAAAACTATGCCTGGACAATAAAAAACAAAGTCTCTTAGATGGTACAAGTTGTTACTTTTTTCTGATTTTTTCGTTTTTGTTTGGTTTTATTTCATCATCATCCCCATGTTGACCAGGACCAGGACCAAACTTTTCGCTTCGTTTGGCTATCTAAGCACCATCAACATCTTATATACTATTGGATGGACATACGAACATTGTACACAGACATAGAAAAATTAACAAAACAAGAGAAAAAAAAAAATAAACGACAAATTCAAACCATGTGTATGTGTGTGTGTGTGTGAATAATTCAAGTGCAATAATTCATTTGTGATGCAATGGTTGTATACTATATTACATTACTACTTCTCATCATCATCAATTCGTGTTTTTCTTTCCTTTTTTTCGGGTTTTTCTATGTATCTTTTATTTTTTGGTCTTCTTTTCTTTCAAATATTATTCTAATGGCTATACTGGTTGTTGTTCAAATATTTGTTTGATTCTTTCATTTTTTTTTACTTGTTCTTGTTCCTTCTTCATCCAAGATGATGATGATGGTATTTTCAACGTTTTTAATTTCTATATTTCTTTCTGGTGAATGTTCTGGTTCATGTTGATTTGATTTTGTTATTCATGTTTATTATTTGTCACCATATCTATATATAGAACACAAACACACACACACACATATATATTATGTTTTGCCTATGGCCTCTTTTCTGGTCTATTACATCATTATTGTCATCATTTTAATAAATATCTGCACACACACACACACACACTTTTACTATAGATAGATATTTGCACTAGAACAGAACAAACCAAAAAAAAAAAAAAAAAATGAAAAGAAAACGACAAAAAAATGAAATTGGCGCCTAAACTATGTATCCATCAGTCAAGTATGATTATTATCGACGACACAAAAAGTGGATTGTCACTTGTGTTGTGTGTGATTTTTTTTATTTGACGGAATAGATAAAAAAAAATTTAACGATCATTTAACACGATAATCTGATCAGATGATAATGATGATCGTCGTTTATAAGCTAGAATTTGTTTATTTTATCATTTTTTTTTAATTTAATTTTCACTATATCACTGTTTTCACGAAAAGAAAAAATAAATGTCCATCATCATTATTATAAAGTGTTACTATCACACACACACACACTTAAGATATAAGATGCGGGTAATGTGTTTTTTTTTCTTCTCTTAAACCCTAAAAGATTTCATTTCTTCTTCTTTTTTTCGTTGTTATTGGCCACTACTACTACTACTACTATTAATGTCTGGATGTTATTTGTAAACATAAACACAATACAGGAAATGGCATCATCATTCATGGATAGCCCAGGAAACCATAAGACAATATAATAAATATAAATGAAAATAATGAAATAAGTCGGCAACATATACACATATTTATTTGGGTACATTTTATGACGATTTGGAACATTAAAAAAAAAAAAATTTTTTTGTTTTGTTTTCTTTCACATTCATTTTCATTTAATTTTATTTTTTTTCCAATTTTTCGTTTGTTTTTTTTTATTGACCAAAAAAAAAAGAAAAAAAATATGCTGGCATTTTGTTTTTTTACCGAATATAAAAAAAACGCTAATTTGGTCAAGCTATCATCAATTTATTGATTGTTGATTATTTTGGAACGAAATGATTCTTTCTATCTCCCAACAAAAAAAAACAAAAACAAGACTTATGAGTTTTTTCTTTTTCCCCCTGTTGTTGTTGTTGTTTTTTTTCATCGAAAATATTTATATATAAAAACCACTCTTACTTTTCAAACATAATCATCATCGTCATCATCATCTGTCGTAGTATGGTCTCACACAGATAATGTATATGTGACAGTTTTATATATTTCTTTTTTTTTCTTGATGATTTAAGAAAAGATAACAGAAACAGTACAAAAAAAATCGAAATTGGAATTTTTTTTCTATGTTTTATTATAGAAATCAATTCTTTTGGGTCCATTAAATTAATGAAAAAAAAATACATGAATCATCATCATGAATGACCAATATATGGGTGGAAAAATGAAAATGAAAATGAAAAAAAATTTTTTTGTCTGATTCATTACAAGAATAATAATCATAGAAATCATGAATCGAACTTTGAATTTGTCTTTTTTTTTCTTATTTCTATTAATTAAATATTTAACTTATGTGTTTGGCATGAAAATCTCAACAACCGTAAGTACAACTTCAAAAACAACAACAAAAATCAATTTTTTTGTGTCATTAAATCTCATTTTTTTTTCTATGAAACGTAAAAAATCAGTTTTCAATCTCCAAATCAATCATCATCATCGTCAAGTACCTATGTTGCACTTGATATGTACTCAATGATTTTTAACAAAGAAAAATCTGTGTATTTTTTTCGGGGTAATTGAAACTTGTTCTCTCTGATAATAATGATGATAATGACGAAATTGGAATACATTAATTTCAGGCAGCAAAAAAAAAAAAAAAAATAAGAAGAAAAAAAATCTTTAAGCAAAGAACTTTGATGCAATCCATGGCAATATTGCATGCCAATTTACTAATACTATTACCATTTTCAATCATATGGAATCATTGGAATTATGTGTGTGTGTGTGTGATTGTTGAAAATTCTCTTCATAATAATAATAACCATAAAGTGATTTACTTATTCACATTAATTGTTGTCAATTAACTTATAAATTAATGAAACAAAATGTTATAGATCTCTGATTCACATTCTGTAGAATTGATCGCCGTTGTCATTGGCTAACAACTTTAAACTTTTTCTTCATAGCACTTAGAGAATGGTTTAGTTTCTTGGATCGATGTTGAATAAATGACGGAGAAAAAATTTGAAAAAAGTTTTTACAAATTCTGAAAAATAAAGAAACCATCACCATATTTGGAAGACAAATTTTTTTTTTTTTGTTTTTGTACTACTATTACAACTACTACTACTTTTATATACAGCCCTTTATTTCCATTTGTCATTTTGTCAAAAAAAAAACGGATAAAATTTAGTGATAACCGTTTTTTTCCGTTTTTCAGAAAAAAAAAGTTTGATAGACTTGTCACTATTTGAACTTTTTTTTTCTCATTTTGAACTTACCCTACTTACGGTAAACTTTACAAAACGGCAAATAGAAAAAAAAATCATAATCATCGATGATGATGATGATGATGATGATGATGATGATAATCAAATAAAAGTCAAATGATAAAAATTTAAATAAATGATGTCATCACATCCGTATCATCATCATCATCATCTTCATGATGATCATCGCTGTATGTATAATATACATTTTCAAATAGGCCAAATGTCTAGGGCACGGGTTTTTTATTACAATGTTCAGACAATATTTTTTTCCAGTGTTGTTGATCATTTTGAATGGATGCAAATTTTTTTCTCTTTTCTTTTTCCGCATCTTTTTATTTTTGTTAAGTAGTTTAGTTTAGTTAGCATTTTTATTCTTTCGTTGATTCAAAATTATCATTATTAAAATTTATTGTTCAAAATTGTGACAATTTGATGATGATGATGATGATGATCATAATCATTATTTTCATAATGTCAACCTCTATATTATATACGTTTATTATCAGAATAAACGTATTTTGATGATGATGATGATGATTAGCTTTTTTTTCTCACTCAAGTTAATCCATCAAATATTATAAATTTGCATCTGAAATTTATATGGTACCGATAAAAATTATAAATGAATCATAAAATTAATTCATACAAGAGTTTATGCAACAATTGCAGAGTGCAAACCCGACAGTTACTCATAAACAGGCGTCTTAATGAATATATAAGATAAGATATAGAGGTTTCTCTAAATAAAATTATTATTATGATTATTATTGATATCACTCCATCACCTTTTCAATTTTTTCTTAACAATTTAATGATGATAATATCTCCAGGATTTTTGGCGTTTCTTGTTGATCTTGTTGTCACTTGTGTCTCATCATTTTGAGTATATTGAAATCATAATTAAAAAAAAAAAAATACAAAAAAAAATCATCATCATTATCATGGCTATATTGTCGACAATCCAATTAATTTATTAATAATGGATTCAAGGATTGACTAATATTATCATCAATAACATAATAATCGATAATTAACAGCTATAAAGATGGATAATTTTTTGATTCTAAATCGGTCTCTGTGATAGTTGTTGGCGAGAAAAAATTTTTCATTTATTTATAAATAACCAGTGAATCTGCAATCATCATATGCACACACACTTGAATTCATCAAAAAATAGATGATAATTTTATTAGTGGAATTGATTATTTTCATCATCATAATTTGATTTTTTTATTGTTTTACAGCCATAATAATCACATCATCACATTATCATTAGAATTATCCATTATTCTCCGGTTATCATTATTTTTGTTTTTTTTTTTTTTTGACTGGTATGGTTGATGGACATTAATAGTTTTTTTTCTAGTGATTTCCTTGATTTGTCATCATCATCATAATCATCATCATCATCAACATCATTGTCTATAATAATATTTTGATACGAAACAAAAGTGATTGTTCCCCATTTTTTTTTTTTTTGAATGAAATGATGACCATGATGAATATCATGATAAATACAACAGATTCATTATGGTATTCATATTGTGGTTCAAAATCAATTTGGGTAAGAATTCTATCCGAATATTTTGTTGTTATTGTTTTTTTTTCTTTCTTCACTTTTGGCCTTTTTTTTACCAAATCGATTCCGTTATTTTTATTTTTTTTTCGTTTATTTGTTTCCCTCTTGCACATTATTAACGATGATGATGGCCACATATAGTGATTATTGATTTTTTTTCTGTTATTTGGATTCATTACTGTGTGTGTGAATGAAATGAAAATGAAAATAACATATGAGAGGTTCAATCGTATTGTTTTTATACGAAAGAAAAAAAATTCCATGAACCAAAGAATTGATAATAAAAGCGATGCAATAGAGAAAATTATAGCAAGAAATATTCGAGAGAAAAAAAAAACGGTGATCAAAGCAAAAAAATCTATACACTGCTATACATTGAATTGCATTTTTTTTCTGTTTTTTTTGTTTTGTTTTTGTTTTTTGAAACAACTAACTTTATCGTCTATTTTATCTAATAAAATAAAAATGGACAGATTGTCTGAATAAATTTTAACAAACTTGAACACATTTTCTCATCCACTATGTTTTTTGGCAATTGAAACCTTTTTTAAGATTTTTTTTTTGTTTTGTTCTGTTTTGTTTGTCTCGATAGATTCTCAGATCTTATCGAACATAATGATTATATATATTTTCTGCCTTTATTTTAATTACGGCTGTTATTTTCTATTTTCATTTTCTAATTTAATTGTATACCATTTATACTATTTAGCTCGTTCGTTTATTCGTTTGTTTTTTCTTTCACAATAAACATTATTATTATTATCATTTTGTTTTGCCTAATCAACAGCCTTTGTGAATTTAGTTTAATGCAAAAACAATTTCATTCGATTTTTATTTCGAATGAAAGGCTAATAATCATCAGTTTTATTTTCTCTTCTTCGTTTCATTTGTTTTGATCAATAAATTCTTTTTTCTTAATCATTTGATGTTTTTTTTTAATTTCAATTTTCTTTTTTTATACAATAGGATAATCAAATATCATGGACAACCGAACAACCAAGATTAACATTATGTTTTCGTAAAACGATTCTTGTTTGGTTACCGGCCATATATCTAACGATATTGTTACCCATATTGATACGTACATTGAAATTAATGCCACAATCATCATATGGAAAACAAATACAATTCAAATGGAATAATTACAATAGTATACGTATGGCCCTTGCTATTGCATTATTGATGTTTTGTATCATTGATTTATTGTTGACAATCAATGATTATAATCATCCAACATTGGCGAATCAAAAATTTACTGCCGATATTATCAATGCAGTTATACGATTATTATTTTCAGTATGTTCTTTTATTGATTAGTTTTTTTCATCATCAGTTAATAATAATCATTTTTTTTCTGCTGATCACATAGATCATTTTATTCACACTTTTTTGGTCGATGGTAAAACGTAATGTACATACATCGGCCATTATATGGTCATATTTAGGTATACAATCATTATCACTTTTATTGGAATTCATTTCCATTATTATGGACCGTTATCGTCATCAACAACAATCATTTTGGCACCTTGATTCCACTATGGTGGACACGATTATATTGTTGATAAATTATCTACTAACATTTTCATTGTTTATTCAAAGTTTTATTTCGGATCCTGAAGCCAAAAAAACGATAGAAGAAACTACCAAGGTAATTTTTTAGAATATTTCATTTTAAAAGTTGTCATTTCATTTACAATCATGATTTATTACTCTTTTTTCTGCCGATCCTGTCTGCCTTTTTTTTCATTGACCATATCTCATTTTTTTATCGTCATTTTTGTTTTCTTGTTTCTGATAAAGATCGATATAGAACAAGAAAAACCATTGGCTAAAATGACAGCATCATTTTTTTCTCGATTAACATTTAGCTGGTATTCACCGCTTACTTATCTGGGTCTAAAACGTCCAATCATTTTGTCCGATATTTGGCGTATACGACGATGTGATAGTTCATTTTATAATTATCAATTATTTCAGAATAAATTGGAAGAATTTCGACAAAAGCATGATGATGATATGAAGAAATTACATGGGAACAATCCAAATGTTTATAATAATGAAACAAAAAGATTCAAAGTAAATATTATCAAAGTGATTTGGTCAACACTTAAATACTATTTTATACCTGGTTCATTGGCAAAAGTTTTCAATGATATTTTCGTCTTTGCTAATCCAATGGTGTTGAAGTATGTTTTTTTGTTTTTTTTTTTTTGATCTATTCAACTAACATTATTCATTCATTTATTTGTTCCATTTTTAAATCATTTATTTAGGCAATTGATCAATTTTATGAATGATGATCAACAACCACTTTGGCATGGATATTTTTTTGCATTATTATTGTTTCTGGTAACATCGGGCCAGATATTTGCATTAAATTATTATTTTAATCGTATGATGTTATTTGGTCTTCGTGTTCGTACACAATTAATAGCGGCTATTTATCGAAAATCACTGCAATTATCGAATAGTTCTAGGTCTAAATTCACCACCGGACAGATTGTCAATCTGATGGCTGTGGATGCACAACGTTCTATCGACATAAGTGCCTTCATAAATCTATTGTGGTCGGCGCCATTACAGATCATTGTTGCTTTGGTTTTATTATGGCGTGAATTAGGTTTGTGTTGAGAATTCAATTTTACACATTTAACACTTTTATTATTTGATGATAATGTCCGATTTACCCTAAATAGGAGTATCCGTATTGGGTGGTTTTTTCTTCATGATCATATTGATACCGATCAATATATATGTAACGAACATATCGAAAAGGTTGCAAATTAAACAGATGAAATTAAAGGATGAACGTGTTAAAGCAATGAATGAAATATTGAATGGAATGAAAATTATCAAATTATATAGTTGGGAACGTGCATTCATTCAACGGATAGAAACAATACGTTCAAAAGAATTACAAAATTTAAAACGTATAAATTACATTTCCGCCTTTATACAGGCATTATTGAATTTGGCACCATTTCTTGTTTCATTCATTACATTTGCCATTTATGTTTGCATTGATCAACAGAATCGTTTGACAGCATCAAAAGCATTTGTTTCATTATCATTATTTAATATATTACGTTTTCCATTAGCAATGTTACCAAATCTTATTTCTTTAATCATTATGGTAAGTTCAAAGTATCATACAAATATTTACAACAACAATCATAAATCAAATCCTGTTTTGTCCGAATCACTAATGCACGTGAATATTTCCTGATTTTTTTCTTTTATCACATTTTCGTTTCTGATTTGTTTTATTCTGTTTTTTCATTACAGACTAGTGTTTCGGTGAAAAGATTAAACAACTTTTTTAGCTCGACTAAATTGTCAATTTATATAGTACGAAATGAACAAACAAACAACAATGGCAATGACTATTGCATGATTCTTGATAATTGTTCATTCAGTTGGTTCGATCGATATGAACAAGCAAACAACAGTAACAATGATGATGATAAGGACAATGACAAGAATGTTGGTCAAAATAAGAAAAAAAATCAGCAGAATATAAAGAACAACAACAACAACAACAAAAAACAAAAACATGATTGTGAAAAAAATGACCAACCATATCAACAACAACAACAACAACAACAACAGCAATCTAAATCATTCTTGCGAGAAATCCAAATGAAAATTAAACCAAAGTCCTTCGTAGCTATTGTTGGTGCTGTTGGTTCGGGTAAATCATCACTATTGCAAGCAATATTGGGAAACATGGAATTGACTAATGGAACAATCAATATGTAAAAATCCATTTATACATACTCACATAGACACAAACACATATAACCTAGAAATTCGATAGGCAATTTCTTTCTATTATTCTAAAGAGACTATACAATAATTCTTCACGTCTGAAGTAGCTTAGAGAAAACCATTCATGATTAATGCTTGATGTTTTTTTTTCTTTTCTTTATTTTCTGTTTTCTCAACTGGACAAAAATTTGGAATTCATCCAATGGGTCGATGATCTGTTGTTGGTCAAATTGGTTATGTGATATAATAATCAATATCAAACTTTTTCACTTTCAAAAAAAAAAAATAGTGTTAAATCCAAACGAATAGCCTATACCTCGCAGGAACCATGGATTCAGAATAATACCGTACGTGATAACATTCTATTTAATCAACCATTTAATGAACAAATGTATTGGAATGTGATTGAAGCTTGTTCATTAAAACATGATCTACAAGTATTACCCGATGGCGATCAAACAGAAATTGGTGAAAAAGGAATCAACCTTAGTGGAGGTATAATTTATTTCTTTATTATAATCATAATTAATTAAATAATATTTTATTATTTAATCCCTCCAATAATTTAACCAATGAACCATCATATGTAATTATCACACTTACACATGCACAGGACAAAAACAACGTGTTAGCCTAGCACGAGCTTGCTACAATGATGCTGATATTTACTTATTAGATGATCCATTATCTGCTGGTATGATTTTTGTGCATTATTCATTATTGATTTATTTTTTAACTTGATCCTATTCATATATAGTCGATTCACATGTTGGTAAACATATCTATGAACATGTCATATCATCGACAACCGGATTATTACGGAATAAAACCCGTATATTAGTTACAAATAACTTATGGTTATTGCCAGAAACCGATCATATTTATGTACTTCGTGATGGTCATATAATCGAATCCGGTTCCTATCAAGAATTAATGAAAAATGATAATTATTTTTCCAATCTTATACAACAATTCAGTAATAATAATGCTAATGGTGATGATGATGCTGATTATGGTCAGACAATATCAGATGTTGATAAAAAACAAAAAAAAACAAGATATTATTCATTGAATGATCAAAACGTTAATATTGATAATGGTGACAGGAAAAAATCTACCATGACAACAAGTAAATTGATTGAAAAAGAAGTGGCACAAATCGGACAGGTTAAACTCCTTGTATATGGCCGTTATTTGAAAGCCATTTCCATTACATGGGGAATAATTATTCTAATCAACTATGGACTTGTGCAATTATCCAATGCTGGATCCGGTGTATGGCTATCAGTTTGGTCAGCTGAATCTGAACAAAATGATGATATGGAACATTCCGATACAATGTATTATCTGACTATCTATGGTTTGTATTGATCATATATAAATCACATTTCATTCATTGATGTAATAAACAATGATATATTTTTTTATATAAAGGTGCAATCGGTCTTTGTCAAGGTCTATTCAGTGGACTTGGTTGGATTGCCTTGACAAAGGGTATAATCAAAGCTGCAACTTCATTACACAATCAAATGCTATATACAATATTCCGTTCGATGATGTCATTTTTTGATGTAACACCTTTAGGGCGAATATTAAATCGATTTAGTAAAGATATCGATGTTTGTGATACATCTTTACAGATGAATTTTCGGTAAGTTTTTTATTTTTATATTTATTTTCATAAATAATAATTTTTTTTTTTTTGACATTTTGCTTTTGTCGTTGAACAATGGAACAACTACAACAATGAAAACAACGTCTTCATATGTATATAATGATGAAAATAACTTGATTCCTTATTTTTCTCTCTATACCATTCCACACACACACACACACACCCACACCCATAGGATATTCATAAGCTGCCTATTCTCAACATTGGCTACATTGATCATTATTTCTATGAGTAAGTTTTTTTTCTGTAGACAATTTCTATGTAACAAAAATAAAAAAAAATTGTTTTTAGCAAAATAAAAAATACTGTCGAAAAACAGTATTCGTCAGATACAAAAAAAAGTAATAGTAGCAAAATGGTTAAAGACACTCTTCATTCCATTAATCTTGTATATAAATATCATATATACTATAATAATAATCATCATTGATTTCTGATTGATGATTCTAATTTTTTTTTCTTTATTTTCTTTTTTTTCACCATTTACTTCCGCTTTAACGTTCAATGAAATAACAACAACAACAACAACAACAACAATGATGATGATGATGATAATGTTGTCGCCGCCATTCAATGATGATGTTGGTTTCAGAGATTCCAATATTTTTGATAATTATTCTACCCATTGTGATATGTTTCTATTTGATTCAGGTGATTTATATATGTCCATCACTAGCAACACTGCTATTTTCTTTTTTTTTATCAAAATAGATCGATCATTTTATTCATTATTGATTTTTTTCTCTTTCTCTCTCCCTTATTTCTACACATATGTTTTCAATATTTTTTCTGGCCCGAATTTTTGATTCATTTGGTCCCGTTGTTTTTGTTTGGTCTCACATCTTTCTCTCTCTCTTACTCTCTTGTTTGGAGAATCCATTTCTTCCGATCATCATGATCCTGATGATGGCAATGATCTGTCGTTCGGCTATATTGTGTTGTATTCGATTTTTTTTTATCTTGTGTTGTTATTGTTGTTGGCCATCATATATCGACCGGACCAACAACAAAAAAATTCCCAAATCATCATCATTCAACCATTTTCAACAAACATACAAACACATGCAGAGGCTATACATATCGACTGCTCGTCAATTGAAACGAATCGAATCGATCACTAAATCACCCGTTTATTCACATTTTAGTGAAACATTGTCCGGTGTTGGTACTATTCGTGCCTATTCCTGTATGGAACAATTCATCACAAAAAATGATGACAATTCAGATATTAATAATTCCTGTAATCTGGCCATGTTCATATCGAATCGATGGTTATCTATACGTTTAGAATTTATTGCTAATTTTATGGTATTTTTTGCCGCTGTTTTTTCCATTATTTATCGACAAAAAATGGATTCTAGTTCGGTTGGTCTTATCCTCACTTATGCATTGAATACGATTCAAAATCTCAATTATCTCGTACGTTCTACAACTGATATTGAAACAAAGTTAGTGAGCGATGTTTCTGGCGACATCTTTTGACTATGAATGTAATTAATTTTTGATCAATTTTGTCTTTTGTTATTCAGTATTGTAAGCGCTGAACGCATATTGGAATATACGGATTTATCCGTTGAAGCTGATTGGGATATTGATGAAACGGCTCCACCTAGTGATTGGCCACAAAATGGTAGAATTGAATTCATTGAATATGGTACTCGATATCGGCCACAATTGGATTTAGTATTGAAAAAAATATCAGCCATAATTGAATCAGGAGAAAAAATCGGTATTGTTGGTCGAACCGGTGCCGGAAAATCATCGCTTACATTGGCATTATTTCGATTGATCGAAGCTGCCAACGGTTGTATTCGAATCGATGGTATTGATATATCGAAAATTGGTCTGCATCAACTACGAAATCGTTTAACAATTATACCACAAGATCCGGTTTTATTTTCCGGAACATTACGAACAAATCTGGATCCATTCACAAGTTTTACCGATGATCAGATATGGCATTGTTTAGAATTAGCACATCTTAAACAATTTGCACAATCATTAGATGGTCATCTTGAATATGAAATCACTGAAAGTGGTTCAAATTTATCGGTTGGCCAACGACAATTAGTATGTTTAGCACGAGCATTATTACGAAAAACAAAAATTCTTGTATT